>NW_010305877.1:6600-22560 GCF_000700745.2 Antrostomus carolinensis
AACCAGGTCCAGGAGCATCCAAAGAAGGTCCAGACATGTTGCAGGAAGAGAAGAGCTTGAGAGGCAAAGGGGAACGGGTCAGATTTCACACCTCCAAATCAAGCAGAGCATTTCCTGTCCGACTAACTTAACAAGGGATATGTTGAGAATTGACAGTCATTTTAAGGTCATAACTTAAATATACACTTAACTACTGGAGCACCTCTCTTATGAAGAAAGGTTGAGGGAGCTGGGCTTGTTTAGCTTGAAGAAGAGAAGGCTTCAGGGAGACCTCACTGCAGCCTTCCAGTACTTGAAGGGAGCTTCTAAACAGCAGGGAGAATGACTTTTTACATGGATGGATGGTGATAGGACAAGGGGAAATGGTTTTAAAATAAGAGAGGGGAGATTTAGTTTAGATATTAGAAGGAAATTTTTCATTCAGAGGGTGGTGAGACATTAGAACAGGTTGCCCAAGGAAGCTGTGGATGCCCCTTCCCTGGAAGTGTTGAAGACCAGGTTGGATGAGGCTTTGAGAAACCTGGTTTAGTAGAAGGTGTCCCTGCTGATGGCAGGGGGGTTAGAACTGGATGAGCTTTAAGGTCCTTTCCAACCCAGACCATTCTATGGTTCTGTCAGTATAGACAGAGATATGAATAAACTGAAATGTAAACTTTCAAAATGGCTGAAGTTTTACAAAAGCATATTTGGTGCTCTTTGCACTTCAGGACTTTCTTTTTCATCTAATAGAAAATTAGGGCCACAGAAATGCTCAACACATCTAATATCATCTGTAAAAAGCTTCTTTTTGGACCAGTGTTCATTACCGTCCACTGTGACAGACACTGAACTAATTCCCTTCTGGCCTGTGTGGTTTTGTGAGAATCCAGGAAAAAAAAAAATATATTAAAAAAGCAAAATTCACCAGATCAGCTTTCTAAGCAGCAACTTTCCTTACTCTTTCCTAGAAACCCTGCTCTGCTTTTCCCATCTCCTGCCAAGCTGTATAGAATTGGATGAGCATAATTTTTCTTCTCCTTCTACGTGAGCTAGTGCCAGTGCAGTTAAGTTTATTATTGTAACTTAACCCTCTCTTGCAAAGTGCATTTAAAGTGCCTGGCTTTACATTTTGAATGAAATCGGAACTGACCCTACTTTGCTGAAAATTTAGCTGCTCTTTATTTGACTTGCAGGCATTTTTAAGTCAGCTGCAAAGGATTGGGGTTAAGAGAGTCTCTGGTGAGGAAAACCTATGAGAGGAGAGAGCAGCTGGAGGTAAAATAGACTTACAAAATCCCCGAGATACTCACAGATAGTGCTGTGTGGCAGTCTTCAAATTCTACCTGTCCTGCTGGAAAGGAGGACCCATTTTGGGGGGCTTTTTGTGTGGTTTTTGTTGTTGTTGTTTATTTGTTTTGTGGAGGTTTTTTTGTTTTGTTTTTGTTTTTTTTTTTTTTCTTTTAAACAGAATTATAAAAGCCTTTAATGAAATCGAACTTGGAAGCCAGGGGTGAATGGGTGTCTGGAGGCTGCGTTCACTATAAAGAGAAATTGAATGACTAGCACAGATTTAAATAATTTGCAGACATCTGATATTAAAATGAGAGAAATCCCACCCCCACGTCTACTGACTGGGAACCGTGCCTTGCAGACAATTTTAATGGCTAATGTGGCTCCATACACCCTAACCTTCCAGGAATGCTTTTTGCTGGGATATTTATTGATTTTTCTCCATCTAAACAAAAGAAGAAGAAAGGAAAAAAAAAAATTAAAAAGCTAGGTCAGATGGAAAACAGCTGATAATCCAGCTTTAGAGAGATCCTTAGAGAGGATCCTGAAGATGTGGCAGCTTTGTAGATCTAGCACAACCAGGTCAAGAAATCAAGATGAATTAAGGAAGTTAAAAAACCACTGAAACAGGAGTCATTAAGGGCAACCATGACACTACGCCTGGTAAACAGTTCTGTAATCTCCCCTTCTGTATGCTCCCAGTGAGAAGTCTGTGATCAAGAAATTGCAGAATTCAAAATTTTTCGTTGAAAAATGAGGTTATATCAGAATTTAGAGTGTCCAAGGACTAACAAAATAATAAACTTATTTGGAGGTTTATGTAGTTGTTATTACTACTGAAGGCGTTAACCCTTTGATGTTGAAATAGGAATTCCAAGCAAAACAGATCTTTCAAACCAGAGGCAATGTTTGGAGGTGGTGTATTTAGCTTACTTTGCATCATCCCTGCTCTTCCATTTTATTTCTAATCAACAGAATGATCCTCTGACAAAATCTGACAAGGATTAATCTAAGAATACTGCGTCCAGTTCTGGAGCCCCCATCACAAGAGAGACCTGGAGCAGCTAGAACAAGTCCAGAGGAGGGCCACCAGGATGATCCGAGGGCTGAAGCAGCTCTGCTGTGAGGACAGGCTGAGAGAGTTGGGGCTGTTCAGCCTGGAAAAGAGAAGGCTTCAGGGACATCTTATAGCAGCCTTCCAGTACCTGAAGTGGCTACAAGAAAGCTGGGGAAGGACTTTTCATAAGGGCAGTTAATGACAGAACAAGGGGAAATGGATTTAAGCTGAAAGAGGGGAGGTTTATATTGGATATTGGGAAGAAGTTCTTCACTGTGAGGGTGGTCAGACACTGGAACAGGTTGTCCAAGGAAGTTGTGGATGCCCCCTCCCTGGAAGTGTTCAAGGCCAGGTTGGATGAGGCTTTGAGCAACGTGGTCTAGTGGAAGGTGTCCCTGCTGATGGCAGGGGGGTTGGAACTGGATGATCTTTAAGGTCCCTTCCAATTCTAACCATTCTATGATTCTATGATTCTAAGA
This sequence comes from Antrostomus carolinensis, assembly GCF_000700745.2. Classification (NCBI taxonomy): domain Eukaryota; kingdom Metazoa; phylum Chordata; class Aves; order Caprimulgiformes; family Caprimulgidae; genus Antrostomus; species Antrostomus carolinensis. Next base: position 9,406 of record NW_010305877.1, read on the forward strand.
CAGCTTCCCATGAAATCGATTAATTTGCCCTCTAAATATGTGTATCTAGCTTCAGCTACTCCAGAAAAAAGTAAAAATGGACAACTTAGGCCTAAGATATCAAATTTTAGATTACTAATCTTGACTGAAATGAAGCTTACTCTTTCCTTTACACCACCCCGTTTCCACTTGCAGAATGAGGGTATTAGCATTGCCACATTTCAGATGATGTAATTAAAGGGTACAAGACATTAAAAAAATAATGCAGTGGCAGTGAAGATCTTGAAAATAATTTCTTCAGCAGCTGAGTTTAAGCAGTGTCATCTTCAGTGCCAATTTTTGTTCTTTAACTCTGATTTAGCTCTAGATCTTTCATTCTGCTGGCAGAAGTACATCTTTTTATTTCATTCTCTGTAAATGGGGAATGATACCCAATTCAGATTAATCCCTGAAACCACAGAAACAAGGGCTATTTTTCACAACTTTGGTTCATTTTTAAATTGGTGGTTTGTTCAGTGGTTGAAAGGGTCTTTTGGACAGAACAAATGTGCTGCCAGATTGACATCATCATTTGTCACAGGGTTGGAGATGAAAAGCCAAATGCCATCTTGCTTGATTCATGAAAGGCTGTCCTTCATGTCAGCTGTTAAAGAAGATTCATTTTCCTTTCTCAAGCATTGAGCTCAAGGTGAGAGCTCATCTCACTCACCCTCTCACTAGCAGTGGAGTGTCCTCATTGCTGACCCTGCTTTCAGCAAGAGGTTGGACAAAGTGATCTGGAGAGCCCTCTGACCTGAACTAACCTATGATCCAGTATGACTTTCAGTGGAAAGGTTGTCTTGGAAGTGGGAAGGAAAGAGAGACCATCACCACAGAAGACTGACACCCACACATGTAGTAATTTGGCAGGGTGCCTGACAAACCAATCAAGCTCCAATCAGTAATCCAGCAAGGCTCAGCCTGGTGAGACTGAACCTCAATGGGACAAACCCCATTTTGGTTCCCATGAGGAGAAACTGCATCTGGCTGAGTCACTCCAGCCACTGCACTCAAGTCTTGAGGCTGCAACCATCTAATCTGATTGCTAACTTCATAACCTTTGTCCTGCCTCAAAACTTTCCACTTGTGTCTACACCACCATTCCTGACCTTTGGCTGCTGTGACGAATTTTTCTCCTACTCTATCACTCCATATTTGAGATGCAAACCTCAACCACAGCATGGTCTTCTGCTTAAAATTTATCAAGAGAACACATAGCAGACCTGCTTTTTAAATTTGGCCACCAGCAATAACCTCAAAAGTTTACCACATGCTAAGACGAGACACCATTCATTTTCTGAAGCCATCTTTCCTGTCCTTATTTAGAAAGAGTTATATTTCAATGCTGGCTTTTTGCTTTCTTGGTCAATACTGGAGTGGTTGGGTCACTTATTACAGTTAGGTTTACAGGGCAAACAGTCAAGGATGTGAAACTTTATTTGTACACTGTTAATTAGAGGTGTTTTATCTCTTTACAACACCAAAGATGCTGTGAACATTGCTGGCAAGTTTTAATTATGCACTAGTCACTAGGGAAGGTGTCCATCCTCTTTTTATAGCTGTTCACTCATCAAGACTTACGAAAAAAAAGAAGAGGGGGATAAGGAGAGAAAAACATTTGTGACACTTCTGCTTGGAATAGTAAAGCAGAGAAAAAGGCCAAGTTCAAAATTTTTAATATACTTTCCTATTTAAAATATAAAAAAATAAAAGGCAGCATCTATCCAGAAGCAAAATAAGCTCTCTATGGCAGCAGCTTGCAGAGGACTCACAGTGAAGATGGTCTTATGGTCTAATTTACTAATCAGCAAAATTTGGAAAAACCAAGGCAGATGTTTCTGAGAGAGGGGATGGTTCTTTGCATGCTGATCTCTGAGAAGGAAAGGCAGATTTTCCACCCCAGGCATAATTGAGTTTGCTTAGAGTAGAGACAGAATAGATTGACAGATGGATAGATAGACAGAAGTACAGACAGACAGACAGACATTTTGTTCATAAAAAGGATCACAGCTCTGCAATCTTCTGCCAGAAATCCATGAGGCTGACATGTTCCAAGTACTGCTGAGCAAAGCCCTACAAAATAAGTAGAAATGACCACAAATATGCCTATGTTTTAAATTCTTGAAGAGTTGGCACTGCCTGGTAGTCTGCTGGTTGGAACACTCAAACCTAGACAATTGCAGTGAGGAACTTTTGTGTTTTCTACAAGGGGATCAATTTACCAAGCAATACCCGGCATCCAAGTCAATGTTGCAGAAAGCCATTTGCAAAAATGATCTTCCTTCTAGAAAACAACTTGCAAAAGCTGTGCAGGTCACTTCAAAGAACTGTAACTGCTGCTGTGTGACCTGGGCACCCAACTAAAGCAGTTTACTCACAGGGACTCTGAACCCCATACAACCAACTCTTCCCTAACGAAGTCTCACTCTCACTGTATTGAGAGTCAAAGTTGAGGCATCAATTCAAGTCATAACCCTTGAAGACAGAAAGCGATGAAAGGCAGGCAATAAGTTATTCACCACAGACTGTTTTCCTAGATCTAATGTCTCCCCTTTGTCTCTAAATACAAAGAGTTTGGGGGAAAAATGGACCAAACTCTTTGGTCCATTAAACACTTAAACACTTTCCTCGTGTTTAATTCTGAAGCTGACAACAAGGACACCAAGGAGGGTAATTCCACATGGCACTGATGTTTCCTAGATCTTTTTTTAGTAAGGATGCTTCCACAAAGAGAACAAATAGCTATATTCCAGCCCCCAGCTGCAGCATGTAAGGTAGACACAGGCACCATAAACTCAGGAGAGCAATTTCCTGCTCCTTTAGTTGTCCATCCTTCCTCAGAATCTGGATTTATAGTTGACTCCCAAAAGGAGCATCAGAGCCCTTGATTAGGTGTGTATTCATAGACACCATGCCTTATTGAACATAAGGTCTTTCTCCAATCATTTTAACCCTTTAAGAAGCACCTACCACACCATGTTCTGTCTAGAGAGTGAGAGGACCCACCGATGCATCCTGCTTTGATACTACAGAGTCTACAGTTGATATCTTCAGTGAGTCTTCCAAATTCAGATAAATATTCTCTACACGGGCCACCACAGAGAGATTATCTGGTAGCAGTGGTCAGGCTGAACTTAGGTTTCTATTTCCACCAGCACTGAAAGACATGAAGAAGCAGCTTGTACTCCTTCAATTTTTGACATCAGTCTGTGCTCATGTATTTCCATGAGGGCAGGGAGTGAAATTGCAGTCTTCACCATGGGGGAAGGGCTGCATGTGCCTGTTACTCCATTTGGGAAGTGGGCATTTTAGTCTTGAGCAATGTTTTTTTTCTTCTCTCTTCTTCCTGTCTCCTAACCTCAAGAGCATCAACCTTTTTACTCACCACTTGCCTGTGCAAAGAGTTGAAAACCCATTTATACTAGATAACATATTATGGATTGTTTGATACTACATTGCTGTGTTTCCAATTAGGCTTCCTTGCTTTTATCTTCTTTGCGTAAACTATTCAGTCCCTCCCACTAATTAGAACCTTATTTGCCTTTTTTTCTCCTTTCAACAGTGTTTACCCTTTGCATTGTTCCTTGCGTCTCTGCTTAGCAAGATTGACTTCTGTTATCTTTGTTTTTTAAATATATGTTTAGATTTTGTTGGCACAGATGCTGGTTAAAGCGATCCAACTATTCATTACAGACCTCATGATTTTCCGTAGTAAATTTTCTAGACAATCAACTCAGATCAACGTTGTTTTTTGTCTCATTCTACATTCTTTCAGAGAGTTATGGTTTATTAAAAGCCCAATGTTTCAGATTATTACCTTTCATACATAACATTCCCTCGGAATCAGTTGATATCAGATGATATTCTGATGCCTAGACCTCCAGATGTTTTATTTTATTTATCATACTTGGCTTGTTTTCTAGGACCAAGTCCAAAACAGCCTCTAATCTCAGGGGTTGCTCAACAAATTCTATGAGGGGCTGTGAAAAGTTATTAAGGGGGGGGGAAAAGACTTTACCCAACAAATAATTCTGCAAATCCTAGTGTTATCCTTATGTACTTAAAAATATATGTTGATCAATAGTGACCTTGTAAGAAGATTAATACGGAATTTTCACAGGTACTTTTGGGAGGGCATGAAAACTCTCAGAATAAACTTCTTTCTTGCTAATGTAATTCAGGAAGAAACTTTCGAAGAGCAGTTTCTATAATTGTTGATTAGGAGGTTTTTGTGGTGTTTTTTTCTGTAGCAGATGGCATTTGCTACTGCTCAAGAGTTAGAACAGGTTCTGGATCTGTAGTTAGAGCCAGGATAACAGTCTCTATGTCCAGAAGATAAATAGAACAAAGATAAGAGGAACCAAATGTGTAACATGCTGCAATGACTTCCTGTCTGCATGGAGCCTTGCAGGGCTTAGAACTGAAGGGCATCTATCTGGAAGGACAGACCATGGCCACCTGGGATGAGAGGTATGCCTAGAGGTAAACAAGGAGGTATGTGAAGACCAAGGGACACAAAATTAGACAGAATAAATGAGCCAGTAAGTTTGCAATTAATAATTTCACTTCTGTAAATAAACATAAAGAAATTGAACTTATTGATAAGCAAGAGGTGTATTTCCATAATAAAATGGTCTCTGGGAAGAACCCATTTTCAGTCCACCCTATTTTCCCTGTAGTTTCAGCCTAGTTTTTGTATCAGAGACAGATAAGAGGACTAAGAAGCTGGGAATTAAGCATTTGCAGTTGAGTGGAGGGGTCTCACATCCAGAATCGCAGAGTTACCTAGATTGGAAAAGCCCTTTGAGATCATCGAGTCCCATCATTAACCTCACACTGACAAGTCCCGACTAACCCATGTCCCTCAGCACTATGTCTACAGGACTCTTCAATCCCTTCAGGGATGAGGACTCCACCACTGCCCTGGCCAACCCCTTCCAATGCCTCAGAACCCTTTCAGAAACATCAAGCCTTCTTCCACCAGATTAATCACCCTACTAATGACTGACATCATCAAAAGAACTTTGTGGTGTGGTTAGCCTGAATGAATCTACGCTGTTTGGCAGTGTTATTGAGGCACCATCCCATTCCCTGGAGCTGACACTACCCACACCATGGGCTGTGAGTGTCCACAGACAGTGCCTCTCCTTCTTCTGCCCATGTCAGTGCCAGAAAAGGTTATCTGTAGCCAGTTCAGGGCTAGGAGGAAAGTCTGTGGTGGTTCTGGGTTACCAGTTGTTCAGATTGAGGCAGGAGAGAAAGAAAAAGAGGTCTCATAGTTCCCAGTACCATCTTTTACCAATGCCATCACTGTGAGATGAAAGCTCCTCTGAACAGGTCCCACATTCCAAGTGAGGTCAGAGAAAAGAGAGAGCAAAAGAGAGTTTTCCCACTCTGATTTCACCCAAGCATTGTGTTAAACTACAACTTCCATGAGATCTCCAAGCTAACGAAGCAAATAAGTTTTGCAGCAACACGCATTGAATAGTTGAACAGCCATTTGCTATTTTGTTAAATCCATTCTACACAAAGTTTTATCAGAAGAAACAAATGAGACTCACTTCAGTTCTTAATAGAATAGTTTGCTAGACTCCTTTAAGCCACTATTTTTTCTTATTTGCCTTCTCTTCTACTGTGTTTCCTTCAGTAATTGATGCTTCAGTAGAAATCACAGGTTCAGTGTCACAGACAAATCCCTGGTCACCTGTAGTTATACCTGCATGTTCCCTTCTTCATTCCTACAGGTCTTCAGCTGAAATTCCAAAGCATGAATATAAACTAAATTAACAGCATAACTAAGCACACAGTCTAATCTCGTCAAGTTGCTTTGAAATTCCTCTCATCAGGTTTTGTACCCTTGATTTCTGGCAGCTGGACTCTCCAATATCAACAGTGCTTTGGGGAAAGGCAGACACGGGACAAATGAGACAAAACCAAACAGAATTTGTTTGAGTTTTCAAGGAAGTTTTCAATTTTTTTATATATTTTTTTTTTACCTTAAGGTCTCCCCTCAATTTCAGGTAAATTTCTTTCTTTTCTTTTAAACCAAGTTCAAAAATGACATGATGAAATTCAGAATAAAATAAAATAAAAATATAAAGGGTAGGAAATTTGAGGATTTTCCCACCCCACCCCACTTTCAACAGTTTCCAAACCTTTTTACTACGATGGCCTGAGAGGGCTTTTTATTTTTACAGCTGCTACATACCTAGTTCTCCTCGCTGGAAGACACACACGCAGCTCTAGTGATTCTAATCTTTTCATTCCAGGAAAGGAACCAGCTGTAAATCCACTGAAGTAAGATCAGAATACAGCACCAGGACTGTTGTTCTGGCCTCCCGCTGGTTAAGACTTCCCTTGAACTGCTCTCACACTCAGTTCTGTCATGGGTCCAGGAGCCTCTGTTTTAAGAATCCCTTCCCATCTCCCAGTTAAGACCTCAGTAAGCCTCTAAAGGCAGCAGTATTATGATTTGCATGATCTGGTGAGACATCCCTGCAAAGCAACAGTTAAATCAGATTTAGAGGAGCAAGGGATGCTTGGTTCCTTCCACCCTGAAAGCACTCAAGAGTGGTGCTATTTTTGCATCCACTCCCAATTTCCAAACAAATAGTAGGGATAAAGTTACTCCATGCACACTCCCTGTCCCTGGGTGATGTTGTAAATGATTTTTTTTTGTGTGTAATGATGTTGTAGCACTCGATAGCACAGCTCCTTCCCTCCTCTACTTCAAGCAAGGCTGCCACCATCCCTGCTGATATCATATCAGCTTTCCACTCTACAGTAGGCTACAAGAACAACAAAAAATTTGGCACTGTTTAAAAAAAATAATAATAAAATCAAATCAATGTTTGCCAAGAGTGACAATTTCCCTGCACCCATGGAAAACCGCTCAACAAGTCACCTCATGGTGGTGAGAGCATCACCTCCAGGGTGGGTCTTTCCCAGATTTTCATGGTAACCTTGTGCTGAGTGTATACAAACACTCACAATGACTGCTTAGCAACACCTCCTGCCAACCCAGGCAGTGGCAGCACGAACAAAAAAAATGTGTGCTGCGCTCTCCAGCTATTCCTGCAATGAAAATATATCATCAAGGAACAGTAAAACCTGTGTTGGGCTGATGGAGATGAGGTGGAGCAAGACCTCCCACCCCTCTTTCCACACCACTAACACAAGTCTCACTTTGTCTTCTTGGACTTGGCATATCTCATTTGAGCTCCAGCGAGCCTCGTGTCCCCTGTAAAAGCTGGCACATGAGAAATCTCTCTCTCTCTATATATATATAATATAAATATATTTTTATGTATATATAATGTGTTGTGTAAGGGAATGGGGAGGAGGAGGCAGTTCTCCAGCAGAAGCCAGTAGCCGTTCCTACAGCTCAAAGGTCAAGAGATCTGCAGGATTTTTTCCAGACGTGTGCTGTCATTTCTTATCCTGTTTAGATCAAGGGTGGCCCAGCAAGGGGGAATGTGGCCATTTGGCTTGGAAAGAGACTATTGCTCTCAGGGCCAAGGAATGAAGAGATCCTGAGATCAAAAGCCACAACACACACCCCATAACAGCCCTGTGACCTTCTGCAGAGAGTACTGTTCAGTGTATGGCAGGGCAGGGCCCCACTGAAAAGGCTGGCTGTGACTTAGCTCAGGCTTTCCACCTTTGGGGCATCTGTTATGGTTTATTCGGTGGCAGTTTTGGAGGTGTGTATATCAACCAGGGAAAGACATTCCAGAGAGGATAACACGAGGGTGAGCTAGTGTATACGTGGGTTACAGCCCCTTTCTTACACAAAGATATGCAGTAGACTCCAGTCTACTGGCCACTTGGTTGGTAGGAGGGACCTTACTAATCAACCACATTGACAGGCAATAAAGTTTCTTGTTCCAAACCCCGTTGACATTGTCATACCATTGCTAGCTTGGGGACAACTCTGTACATTGCTAAATCTTTCATCCTCACACCATACCTCACCATTAAAAAGATGTTTCTTTGCTTTTCTGAGAGGTCACACAGAAGAGTTTCCTCACTGGAGGATAGTTACAGGAGATGGGCATGTGTGTTACTAGGGTGGTGTCCATTTGCCACCAGTTTAGCTGATAGCAGACAAGTCTGTTCTTTCCTTGACTCTCCTGAATATATTAAACTGGCTTAAAATCTGGAGCTTGGTATGTGAAAACCTACTGAGTGGGTGTTAATGATTCCTAGTCAAAACTCAAAGACAAGGCACTGTGCAGTTTCTTTAACAAGTATTTAATAAGCCTAGAAAACCTTGTAAATCATGTTTGGGAAAAAAACTCAAATATTTGGGACTTGCAATAAGTTTTAAATTACTACTCTTGGGTAGTTCCTCCTACAGATATCCTTCTTTCTATTGTTGCTAAATATATACCACTGATGTTCCTTCACAGGTAACTTCTCCAAGTAAAGACTGCGACTGTAGGACACCCTAAGAGCTGGAGAAAAATGGTAGGATCTCAGATGTTTATCTGTTGAAAGGTGGACACCTCTGTCAGAGCCCATAATTGCATCTTTTATAGATTCATAGAATGGATTGGGTTGGAAAGGACCTTAAAGATCATCCAGTTCCAACCCCCCTGCCATCAGCAGGGACACCTTCCACTAGACCAGGTTGCTCAAAGCCTCATCCAGCCTGGCCTTCAACACTTCCAGGGAGGGGGCATCAACAGCTTCTCTGGGTAATTTCTTCCAGTATCTCACCACCCTCACAACAAATAATTTCTTCCCAATATCTCATCTCTGTCTCTGCTCTTCCAGTTTAAAGCCATTAACCCTCATCCTCTCACTCCCTGCCCTTGTCAAAAGTTCCTCCCCAGCCTTCCTGTAGTCCCTTCAGGTACTGGAAAGCCACTAGAAGGTCTCCCTGGAGCCTTCTCTTCTCCAGGCTGAACAGCCCCAACTCTCTCTGCCTGTCCTCATAGGAGGGTGCTCCAGCCCTTGGATCATCCTGTGACCTCCTCTGGACTCGTTCTAACAGGTCCATGTCTTTCTTGTGTTGGGGGCTCCAGAACTGGAGGCAGTACTCCAGGTGGAACCTCAGGAAAGCAGAGTAGAGGGGGATAATCACCTCCCTCTACCTGCTTCTCATGCTTCTTTTGATGCAGCCCAGGATACAGTTGGCAAGAAGAGCTAAACCTTTCTTTTGAAGAACAGTTTAGCTGAAGAAGTTTAAATTTACTCCCATCCTCAGGAGCATTTCATCCTTGGGATTAATACCTGGTTTAGCTTCATGCAGGTAAAATGACAGAAATCTATAAAAAGGCAGCCTGGCTGAAAAACACAACACATTTCTTGGTCCTGTGTCCACCAAATCTTTGTCCATAATTTGTATTTCCTGCCCCGGCTGTGTTGTCTGTGTTTTCAGTTGTACGAATGTCAGCTGAAAGTGACACCAGCTGCTCTAGAGGCTTCAGAGACAATTTCTAAGCATAGTTCTTAAATACCATCACTTACATTTGGCTGTGTCTGAGCCTTTCTAGCCATGCTACGTTGCCCTGTCCACGTCTACAAGAATTAAGACTCCCCCAAACCCCTGCCCTTCCCTACGTCTTTGATCCTTTTGTCTGGACTAAAGAAATCCAAGCTGATATAGAAGCATGTGTGATACATCAGCCTGGTAGAAAGCTCCTTCGTGTATTAGCCCTCTTCTGGAGGAGTGAGATTTTTGTGGTATGATGCACAGAGCCAAACCTGCCAACATTCCCTGGAAAGCAAGAATAAGGGGGAAAAAATCTGAGCTCATTAGTTGAGATCTGATCATATTATTATACATATATATCTTAATTATTAAACAAAACATCCACTCAGCTAATTTCCCCATTGCCACCGTGGCAGAAGAGGCCCTGAGAACTGAGTATTGGAGTCAGGGAATATTGATCCATTTGGAGGGTAAGGGCTGGGTTTGTAGGTGATGGTGAGTAGGAACATCTGGAAGGGAAGGAGGGTGAGTTCCTGAGCAGAGCAACAGCTGGCTGTCCCATTCATCCACCCCAGCCACAGCTGGCACAGCCACAGCAGCTCTGCCATGGAGCTTCAGCTTCCCTCCACCGGCACCACTTCCACATCGTCTCTCATCATATCCTCAGCCTCTCCATGCGCTGCTTGTCACTTAGACTGTCCCCACATGGCAGTGGCACAGCACAGCCCTGGCCCCTGGCCCTACACAGCGCAAGGATACGGGGTGACAGGGGAGCCAGGAGTTGTATCATTTGCATCCCGGAGGCATGAGTAAGACAGTTTCCAAATACAGCAGCAACTTGCTGTCAAGGGTTGCAGGACCATTCATACCAGAAGCAGATGATTTGTGTATAGCGTCATAGGACATTACTAATGCCGTTGGGTTCCCTCCCAAGTGGAATACCTCCCCCTTTGAGGCAAAGCCTGGCTGATATTTAACTGTACAAAGGATGCCTATCAGCTATCCCCTCTACTAAAGCTCTGACAAATCACTTTCCCCTAGCAAGTCACAATGGGTTTGTCAACCTCCCCCTCCTGACACCATCCCAGAAACCCATGTCCCCTCTGGACATCTGCTGGTGGTCAGAGGCAGCCCATAAAACCAGATCCCTCAGGATGTGCAGATGACTTTTCTCTGAAAGAATCCCCATCTCACCACCATGCCACAGAAGAGGAGGTCAGATCTCCAGCCCCTGAATCAAGAACCTCCTGTACTTGCTACAAAGCCACAGGGCTGTTTGACAATCCATAGATTTCTTTAATTAAAAGTAGAAATCAAATTCTCAAAATAGATATGATCCTATTTTGGATTGAGTCCCAGGTTTGATTTTGATCTTTCCAGTCAAACTGTTTCCTACCCTTCTACTGGAAATCACTGGTTGGAAGCCTTTGGCACCCAGTGGAACAGGGCTATTATCAAAGTGCTAAACAGCAGATCATTATTTCCTAAAATCTGAAAGGAATAGAGGAGTCAGCTAAATTACTGACTTTTTAGTGCTCTTGCCCAACTTGTTAGATGTTTTTATCACCATGAAGTGTGGAGTGCTGAGGTTCTAAAACACCGTGTGCCTTCTGCCACACCACACAAGATGCTAAGGATAAAAAAATCAAAGACCATTAAAGTCATGGACAATATCACAAAACAAGGATGATAGTGCATCAGGGAAACTGAGACAAGACTTATCAGAAGGATATGATGCCAGTTGGAGAAGTTAAAAATCTCTCCAGTGCACTAAATCCTTCATCTTCGTTATAAAACAAATGATAAATGGATGAGTGGAAATATTATTAACATTTACTTCTAATTTGACCTTGGGAAAATCTAGGCCAACGGGAAGATATTCCCAATCTCTGCCTTTACAGGGCAGTAGGTTGAGGAGTACAAAGCCCTCCAGTATGGATGCAATGCAGACAAGTCATCTAAAGACTCTACTGAGGGATCTGGCCAGGCTGGATTCCATGGGCCAGGACCAAGTGCATGAGGTTCAACAAGGCCAAGTGACGGGTCCTGCACTTGGGTCACAACAACCCCCGGCAGCGCTCCAGGCTTGGGGAGGAGTGGGGGGAGAGCTGCTGGGCAGAGAGGGACCTGGGGTTGTTTGTGGACAGTGGCTGAACATGAGTCAGCAGAGTGGCCAGGGGGCCAAGAAGGCCAAGGGCATCCTGGCCTGGATCAGCACCAGTGTGGGCAGCAGGAGCAGGGCAGTGCTGGTCCCCCTGCACTGGGCACTGGTGAGGCCGCACCTCGAGTGCTGGGTTCAGTGTTGGGCCCCTGACTCCAAGAAGGACATGGAGGTGCTGGAGCATGTCCAGAGAAGGGCAACGAAGCTGGGGAAGGGTCTGGAGCACAAGTGTGCTGAGTTCCCAGCTGAGGGAACTGGGGTTGTTGAGCCTGGAGAAAAGGAGGCTGAGGGGAGACCTTCTGGCTCTCTATAACTACCTGAAAGGAGGTTGTCATGAGGTGGATGTCATTCTCTTCTCCCCAGTAACAAGCAATAGGACAAGAGGAAACAACTTCAAGTTGTGCCAGGAGAGGTTTAGGTTGGCTATCAGGAAAAATTTCTTCACCAAAATGGTTATCAAGCATTGGAACAGGCTGCACAAGGAAGTGGTGGAGTCACCACATCTGGAGATATTTAAAAGACATGTAGGTGTGACACTTAGGGACAATTTTTAGTGTTGGACTTGGCAATGTTAGTTTAATGGTTGAACTGGATAATCTTAAGGGTCTTTTCCAACCTAAATGATTCTATGATTCTCTTTGCTTTGTTTTATTTGGTTTGCTTTGGTTTTCCTAGAGGTTCAGAAATGGAGATGGCTTTCTCCACAAACCCACATTTAATCAAGGCCAAAGAATTGTACCTCTTCCCACTTCCCAACCACTGCATCTTCCTTTTCAAAGGCCGTTAATTAATCCCCTACACAGAGCAAGGTTTGGCTTCTCTGCTGAATACTCTGACAATTAGTGCCAGCTGTTAAGGATGACACAGCCTCTAAGTCTACTGAGAAATGAGCTGAGACCACAAATTCATTTTGCATCAGTCACCACCAGCACACTAGAACCTTTGAGCACCACAGCCAAAATAGACTACTCTCAAACTAGCCATCTAGAAGAAAGAGTTATTTTACATTTTCCATAAGACAAGTGGATCCAGCTTCTTAGGTGGTACAGGTTGGATGTCAATATTGGGACCCTTTCTCAGAAGCTCTACAGATGGGATAGCAGTAAATGTTGACCTTTAAATCCTGGCCTGTTATAATCCAGACAAATGACAGGACTCGTTTAGTTGCTGGACTCCATGTGTTGCCTTCACAGCCATCTCTCCAAGGAAAATGCAGCAGGTTAGAGGGAATTGTCCTGGTAGACAAATCCAACTCTTGAATCCCCAGCTGAATCCCTGTCTCACTGACACTGTCTGTATGATCAAGTCAATTTATCCAAGGTCCAGTTCTCTAGAGTTGTGCAAAAAAACCCCAAAGACAATCCTTTCTGGTTGTCTAGTAGGTTGGAATAAAAAAACAACAAAGGAGCAAAACAACAAATCCAAAAGAAAGACTAAAACCAGACTTAGAGCTGGTTCTTGAGAGTCAGTTCTTAAATTCCAAATTTTTTGAGAAGTGTGGGACCAATTAAGATGAAAGCAAAGGTTTCACCTCACT
>NW_010305877.1:22598-44599 GCF_000700745.2 Antrostomus carolinensis
GATCAGAGAATGGCATAAATTACTTTATTCGACTGCTTTGTGTGCTGATGTACTCAGCTGCACTTGGGAATTGCAGTAATAACAAAGATATACGGAGTTTGGAGCCAATCTGGAGAATGTAGAAGCAGAAGAGACCCTTGATGGAAGCTGTGCTTGATGAGCCATTTCTGCTCACATTCTTGAACATTTCTTTTTAACCCTCCTTTCCATATACTTTCTCTTCAAATACAAACAATCCATCCCTAAAATCACCCCAGACAAAGCATATTCATCACCATCAGAATGTTCTGCACAAAGTCATCCTTTCCTAACATTTCCTAGTGCTGGTAATGCCATAACACATTCACTACACCCTCTCATCTTCTTTACACTCCTATACAATTCCTATATGTGGCAGTTTTATGTGAATCAATTCCAGATTTACAAATGTCCCCTTAAAATACATGAGCCATGTTCAGGAAAAAAAAAAACAAACATTGGAAAATTCATTGTAAAGATAAAACATGGTATCTTTTGTTTTCTTCCTTTTCAGGACTCACCTTGGTCCATGAAAGCTGAAATTATTTGTACATGTCTTCATTAGCTCCTGTCAGATGAGCTAGTAAATTCCTAAGGAGAAAATCATCAACAACCCATATCAGGTCTTATGTCAAATCCAGGACATAGATAGATGAAGCATATGGGAGAAACTTCTCCTCTCTGTAGATAATTAGTAACCTTTAAGTTACTAGTAGCCTAGTTAGTAACCCTGACAGGAGTTGACTAGTTCCCTTAGTTATTTACGTTTGTCCTCCGGGGTAACCACTACACATACCCAAGCCCTGCTTCCCAGGAAGTGGCCAAACATCACCTGCTGATGGGAAGCAGAGAATAAATATTTTGTTCTTTGGCTTCTGCGTGCGCAGCTTTGTTTTGTTTCTATTAAACTGCCTTTTGTCTCAACCCATGAGTTTGGGGTTTTTGTTCCATCTTATTTTCTCTCCTCCCCATCCTGCTGAGGAGGGGTGTGATAGAGCGTCTTGGTAGGCACCTGGCATTCAGGAAAATTGAACCCACCACACCAGGGAATCCAAGTAGATAGAAAATAATAGAACAAACTAAGAAAAACAAGATGCTTTTTTGCCTGCACTTCAGGTCCCTCCTCAGCAGGACCGAATTAACCACAGTGGGGGAGGATGGAGGAGAACAACTTTGCTGTTGCTATGGTCTATTAGTCCTGTGGCTAATCAGAGGGTTTAAGGTCTCCAAATCATCAATACAGGACTATCAAACTCACAAATGCACACTCTACACAACATTCATGGAAATAAGTAATTCTCCCAGACTAATAACCATTCCGTCATTCCTTTGGGTCTTGACATGCCATGGCCTCAGGCTCAGGTTATTTCATGTTCATTTGGCTTCTTTGTGGCCCTGTGTGAGGTCTTTCTCAAGTTTAAGCTGGAGGACAGCCAAGGTGTCAAAGGGACACCTTTCCTCTGAGCTGTTGAATGGAATGTCCTAAGTTTATGAACACTGGAGTAATTCTAGGTATACTGCCCTCGTGAGCACCATCAATCACGGATTTTCATTTCAAACTCTCCCTACCTTTTATGGCACTTCCCATGGTTGGGTAGGAGAAATGTTGTCACTCCCACCAGGTCATTGAAGCTTACTGAAGTTGCTGAGCTGGGTGCTAACTTATTTTTAATACCCAGAGTGAAGCCTCCAAGCAGATTCCTGACGAGGATTGTGGAAATCTGAGAATGGGAAAAAAAAAAAACAACAACAACAACAAAAAAACCTAAACCTAACAAAAAACCCAAAACAAAAAGCCCAACACCTCTCAAATATTCCAACTCAATTCAACTTTACTACAAAACTAACTGTCCTGGTGCCTGCTGGGACAGGACTGTGTAACTAAGTATGACTGTTGACTGTTTTTCATGGAGAAATGTGTGTACATATTCTACAGAAACACAGAGCAGTGGTAGATGGGAGTCTGTGGGACATGGTGCTAACATCTCAGGCATTTTAATTATATGGATTTATCTGTCTACTGATTTATCTATCACTTACACAGCTCTAGAAATCAGTGCTGAGGTTGCTGATTGTAATCTCAGGAAGTATTCTCTGTGTTAAAACACTGTAACCAAGAAAAGAAACAAGCAAAAAAAAACCAACCTGAAATATCAGTTTAATGTTTTTCCAACACAGTCTACTAATTATTCATTCTCACACTTTACTGATTATATTTGGATAGATGTGGATCATTTAGACCTGTAATTTTGAGAAAACTATGGGAATTCAAATAATTAAAGAGGCAGAAAGGCTATCAAGTCCAGAGCAGGAGTAAGGACTGTTCTTATTTTCTGATTTTATGAAATTACTCATGAAATAATGAGAGCAAACTGAACTATTATTAAGCTTCAAATATGTTATCATTTATTGGAGATTTTTCCCTTAAAAAAGTTCTGACCTGTCAGAATCAAAACTTCTTAGCAGAGCATGACAATCTTGCTTGACTAACCTGTAAATGTTTTCTCCTGTCTGCCACTCAGATAGAACTGTTTGGGAATTTGTTGGTGGGACACCTCTTGGTTTCAAAGAGCTGCTTGATTACTTGGTTTTAATGGGAAAATGTCATTTAATTGCAGAAAAACTCTAGTTTCTAAACAGATACTGCCTAAGAGTCTATCAGCTTCAGGGTATAAATTTCCCATCAGAGCCTGAAAAATCTTCTCAAGAAGTTAGCTGTAGGTTAGTGCTTGGGAAAACAGATTGGATGAGAAAACCAGAATCAGTGACCAATTTCTGAGATTAATTGTAAGCAGTATTTTTATTCTATAGCCATCTCTCTGGTCTGCTCTTTGGCTTCCTGCAAGGTTCAGCTGACCAGCTCCTTCAATAAAGAAATATATAATTTCTCAATTTTACAGGTAAGAAACAAAAACACACTGAAAGCATCTATTTGGCAACTATGGACTTTAAGGAAAAAGCTGAACTCAGACCTGTATTTCCTGTGGTTCACACCAGCATGCTAACTCCAAATTCAACCTGCTTAATGGGAACATGTGGCCCAGACAAGGATATGAAGCATGCTGATTTTCAAAGGACATAGGCAAATGTAGTCCTCAGTCCTAAGAGCTCCTACAGAGCTCCGAAGGACTACAGAGCTCCTCTCCAGAGATGAGGATGAGTAAGCAGAGAAAGGCTAAGGAGCCATTCCACCCTTGGGTGCAATGAGCTGCATCAGCAGCAGGGAAGGATGAGACCACGCATCTCTCCTAGGTGCTCTGGACAGCTTTAGTCTTCCCAGGACCCCAGGGAACAGGGAAATTAACCTCACCAGCTTAGACTCACCTCCACATACCAAGACCTATCCTTGCCAGTCCAGAGCCCTCCAGAATCAAGTCCCTGATTTCCACTGCAAGGTTGCTTCAACAGTGTAGCATCTCAGGCTTTCCCACTCTCCTCTTTTACAACATGATCTCCTTCCCCCTGCTCAACTTTCTGCTTAAGCCTGCCTTGAACCCTGGCCAATAACAGATGAAATCACAGAGGACTAGTTTTCCTAGACAGGGAAGAAGCCAATGCAGTGCCAAGGTGCAGACAGGAATTTTCCCCAACAGCATCACTACTCCTCCAACCTTCCCAGACATCCAGCAGCTCAGCAGCCTCCATCTCCCAAGGCTACAGCCCAAGGAGCCAGCGGCTTTGTCCAGCTATTCCACTGCCTTGAGGGAAACAAGGAGGGTATTTTCTTTGCTTGTTCCTTAATTCAGTCAGCAAACATTCCCCACACACACAAAAAAAATTGAGCTGGGAAGAAGTGATCTGTGCACCATCTTGCATTTGCCAAATGGATTAACTAGTAATTGCTGGGTGACTCAAATGCAAAAGGGCTCCTGACTCCTATGTATGGCAGGACAGGGCTTGGTCTTTATTTAATTTATTTATCATTATTATTTCCCTCCCCCTTTCTCACCCCTGACAAGACAAGACCCTGAGTTGTTTCTTAAATCCTTTTTTTTTTTGGAGAGAGAAGGAAGGAGTAGAGGAGGAGGGGGGAGCAGGGAGGCGTATGGGGTTATTTCATTAGCAAAGCCTGTGAGCCTAAGAGCGACTTTGGAAAGCAGGATATTAACCTTTACGGCTCCTAATGCCGCATTACAACATCTAATCCTGCATTCCAGGGTAGGCTGAAAAATGAGGAAAGGATGAGTAGAAGAGAAAATATCATTCATTGTGCAAAATGCATTCACTCCAAAAGAAACAGAGGTTGTTGCAAGGGAGGTGAAGAAACAGGACAAAAAAGGAACCAAAATAGATTTGGTTGGATTTTCTGGGGATGTACAGAAATTGCAAAAGAGCAGAGGAAATGAAAATTTCATCTTCTCTCTTCAGCTTTGTGCCACACCCCATGCCCTCCCAAAAAATATCTGCTTATGAATTTTATCAAGCATTTATCATCCAAGTGGTGGGATCAGGGCAATAGCTGTCCCCACCAGAGCCAGGGAGGAGCTGGAAATGAGATGGAGAGCAATATGGTTGTGTGGCAGGGTGGGAAAATGGCACAGTATGGAGGAAGCAATGGGACTTCACAATGGCTCTCAACAGCTCAGCCCTCTGGACAAGATCGGGGGTGACCAAAACAGTTTTTCCCTGTGGGATGATTGACAACGCTGCAAGACAGGTAAAGCTCTCCCTCTGTCTGTGTAACCTTACCAGCAGACTCAACCCACCAGTCCATCTCAAAGGGTGACAGACAGTGTCCAGAAGAAGCCAGCTCTGTCCTCATCATCTCCGTGTTGAAATATTTCACTTTTTGTGTATTGTATGGATGTTACAGTCTGATTTCATGAGACCATACGTGTCTTAACCATAACAACAGGCAGTAGAAGTCCTACTTCAAGGTACTGCTATGCATGCACACAATCACAGAATCCCAGAATTGCCGAGATTGGAAAAAGACCTTTAAGATCATCAAGTCCACTCATGAACCCAACAATGACAAGTCACTGACTAACCCATGTCCCTCAGTACTATGTCTACACGACTCTTCAATCCCTCCAGGGATGGAGACTCCACCACTGCCCTGGGCAACCCCTTCCAATGCCTCAGAACCCTTTCAGCAAAGAAATTCTTCCTCACATCCCATCTCAACTGCCCTGGCCACAACTGGAGCCCATTTCCTCTTGTCCTGGAGGAAGAAGATTTTGACAGAGGAGAGAGAAACAGACAACCCTGAATAAACAATAAAACATCGGCCACAAAAGAAAAAATAGAGAAGAGAAGGTTGGCACTTGAAAATACCTGTGTTTGAAAGTCTACATTGATACCTGTGACCTGAAGAACATCTGAAGGTTTTGATGTGTATCAAAAAAGATCTTGAGTCAGTAATATCTCCAGCCCAGGCTTTTCCAGTTGTTCAGAGTGGGACACTACAACACTGTCTGAAATAGTTTGGTTGGTCTTATCAGTGCTTTTTGTCAAAAATCCCTTGGGATCTAGATAGTTGTTGAGCCTCTGGGAAGTTTTACTCTGGAATATACTTTTTCAATAAGAGATTAAAATATCACATGGGAATAAATTGATTTTGATAACATTTTGATTCGGGAAAAAAAAAAAAAAAGAAAAAAGAAAATTAATGCTTTAAGATGAAAATTTCCTTCTCTGACATGTACAGGGTGGAATGATTCATGTTATTCAAGCAATCTGGAGGAGAGAGGGTAAGGAAGGGGATTAGCTTCTTGGTAAAGTTTACAGTGTTTTTTAAATTCCAGAATTCTTTTCAAAGCCAAAGTCAGATCCCACACATTTTGTGTGCCTTCCAGTCTGCCTCTCTGCAGATGAATGCACTGATACATACCCATCTATAAACCCAAACATCTAACTAATAATTAGATGGCATTACTGCAGTCTTGGGAAGGCTCCTCACATCTTGCTTAGAGTCCCAACTCTCCATCAAGTCTGATGGCAAGTGAGAAAACAGAGGTCTTGGCTTGAGATCTGAGAGTTGGGTACAAACACACACTGAACAATCACCACCAGCTGCTGTACAATTACTCTGAATTCACGTTCCTTGATCACATTCTATTCAGACACCCCACTTTTAAACCATTTTTCTCTTGGTTTACGTTCACGCAAATTAAACAAAATAAACCAGAGCAAATCAGCCCTGACTAGCTTTGGGTTTGCTTCCTTTCTGCAAGACACACACCAGGGCTTTGCTTACAGCATTGCCAAAACCAAAGGACAATTAGACTCCAGGTTCCCTTTTAAACTAAATGTTCCCATTCAGGTTGTGGATTCTGCTCCAAACCAGACAGCGAATCCACCAAAGGGTAGGTAAGAGTTCAACGTTGTGGCACTTGGTTGTTGTAGACCTCCTTGCAAATCATCATTATGCTATGGACTTCAGGGATGTTGACTTGATGAACTTCTGGTTCAGGATCTGAACATCTTAGTTTTTCATCTAGGTCTGCAGACAGGGAAAGCATGTTTGTTATTCTTGAGGACAAATTTATTTTATTTTTTTTTTCCTGGATTCACAACAGCTAGCAAGGAGCAAAGGGGGTTGGAGAAGCTCATTGCCTTGTTAATGTGTGGTTTGCAACAAGAGCTGCGGAAAGGCTTCTTGAAGGAAAACCAAACTGGCTTCGGGAATGAGCCAAACCCAAGTGTTTGGGAGGGATCCGGGGGAGAGGATGAAGAGTGGGGAGGGGGAAAGGTAAAGGAGGGTAATAAGAGCTGTGTGTGGTACTTCCATAGAGAAAAAAAATGTCTTGAGGAACAGATTTGGGATTCCTCCCTTTGGAAACAGTTGAAAAAAGGAGCAGAAGCCTGCATTTAAGAAGAGGTTAGAAATGTTTAAAAAACAAATAGACCAAAAAGACCCAAAACCATGTCCTTGAGGGTTTCTCTCCAATCAGCACTTCCATTCCAGAAGAGCACATTGGGTAAGGCTACGTGACCAATGAATGCATCCTGACCCCAAACGCACCACAAGAATAATAGAACTTATATTGCACTTTTCTTTGGTAGAGTTCAGAACAATTTATGGGAAAAGTTGTGTTTTCCACAAAAAAAAAAAAAAAAAAAAAAAAAAAAAAAGAAACAAACAAAAAAAACCCACCACCTTTTAGAAATTTTCCATCTAAAATCTAGAGGGGGAAAAAAAAACATTTGAGATGGGGGGAAAGTTTTGTTTGAAACCAAAATATTTCACTTCTGCGAGGAAAGCCAAGGCATGGGGAGGTTAAAGTGGCTTGTCCAGAAACCCACTTGGGACTTGCACCTAGATCTCTTAAGCCACAAGCCAGTCTGCCTTCGGTTAAACTGTAATGTCAACAGAGATTTCAAGCAAACATCAAAAAAAAAAAGAGTGTGGTATTACTGGTAAAGTCACCGGGCTATAAACCAGCCTCTTTAGAGATCTCTGTGCCCACACACGTACTATTCATCACTGGTGTATAACAGAAAAGCAAAGTAGGCTGTTCCCAAAGAGACCATTTACTCCTCTTATCCCCCTGCAATAACCAACCCACTAAAAGTACGTACAGCATTCCTTGCACAATCTGCTCATCTGCTGTGTATAATATCACACGTCCTACGTACATAAGGTCAAGCTGTACACGCACAAGCCATTCCCAAGGCTCTGAAATTCTTGCGTGCTCCACTCGGGCAACTTCTGTGAGTGAATTTCCCTGAATGACATTGAGTTTCAGCCTCTCCAAGACCTTAAGATTTTCTCCTAAGCAAACAGCACGTTAATCCTGCATGGAGTTTTTACAGAGCACACGGATCATGTCACGTATGGAGACTCTCAAGATGTCATCTGCCACTTAAGAGGTACTAAGAGAGCCAAGAATAGCAGAAACCCAGAGCAGCTCATACCCTTGGGTGCTCTACAGCTGTGCTTGAGTCTGGAAGACATGTAATTTTCACACCATTTCTCACCAACCTACATTCAGTCAACTCCATTTTCTCAGCTCTGTGGTCTAAACACACAGATCTCCAATTTTCACTTTATCTTCTCATTCAAAAAAGTTGGCAGTGCCTGTAAGCAAAACGCTTTTAGTCCATGGTGTTTCTGTGCTCTGATTTACACTGGCTTTTTAATTTGGCTTCCCTATTTAATAACTATGCCATTAAAGAGAGAGTAGTGGAAAAAAAGCAACCAACCAAACCTACCTGGATGTATTCATCAGCATGGCTTGATGGCTTTCCTGCATAACATTTGGGAGTGAGAATGAGGTGGGATGCTGAGAATTGGAGATAAAAGATACCACAGCAAGGATGAGGCAGAAAAAATGCCACTCTGTCTCCTTCCCACCTCCTATTTTTGTGGGTGAAGAAGTCTCTGCAACTTGCAGTCCTAGCCTTACCCATTTCTTCAAGTTAACCATACACCCTCCTCTAGTTAATAGAGGTAGAGAAGTTCTACCAAGGAGGTCTATAATGTCATTAGAAAAAGGAGGAATTCATTATTTGGGAGGTAAATTTGTAAATTGGCTACCATGACTCATTAGCCACCATATACACGGTGACTAACACAATGGGATGGAACCAGTCACATACCATCAATAGCCTCTCTATAAATGAAGCAGGTTCCTGCTCCGGCAGGGGGATTGGACTAGATGATCTTTTGAGGTCCCTTCCAATCCCCAACCTTCTGTGATTCTGTGAAGCAAATCAGTTCCAGATGAACAGAGAGATTTTCCTTAATTTTACACCTAAAACTAGAATTAGGTGTAACCAATCTAAACTATCACCAAACCTCACAGTGAAGGATACAGAAAATCACCTGGTAAAGTGGATTTCTTTTCCTAATTTAGTGGGAATTGGAACAGAAATGCTGGACCTGAAATAAGATCCAGACAGAAACCCAAGACTTGTGGAGACAGAAGCATATTGTTGGGTTGGGTTGAGGGTGTATGGTACAGCCATGCCTCCATTGTGTGATGTTACCAGTAGGTCCAGTCTCCGAGGCTTTCAAACCAAACTGGGCTTAGATATTCAGGTTTGACTTTTTTTTCCTTGGGATCTAAGTGAATTAGGCACTGAGATCTCACTGAGTGCCCCATCTACACCTCTTGTGGGCCTCCAGAAGCCCTAACATTCTACTGCTGCTGTGCTCTCCAACTAGCTATGGTCCAGTTCTACAGAGAGTGCTGCATTACAGCCTGACAACAAAAGGGTTAACACGATACCTAAGGCATGCTTTCAATATACAGAGAGATTAAACTTTAGACTTCTGCGTGATTTACTGGCAGATGCAGCACTCGGAGAAATATCATCCTTTACCAGTCCCAATGGCCAATAACTCATTGCACTCAAATCCTCTCAGGTTCAAGAATTTCATAGATCAGATTCTTGGTGCATTTATCTACTTTTTTTTTAAAGGATAGGCCTACCATATAAGCCTTAAAACAAACTCCACGTAAGGAGGAAACCCTTTCAGCAACTGACAGCAAAGAGATAAACCACAGATTACTCCCTGACAGTCACCACCTCTGTCAGACATGCCTTCTTCAAACACCAGGTGATCAAGGTCAAGAGAACCTCTGTCTCCTATGATAAACCTGGCTCACCACAGAGAGGCCCATCCAAATCCATCCTCTGGCTAACAGCCCCTGTGAGGTGTGAGGGATGAAACTCAAGTCCAAAGACCCCTATATCAGAGGAAGAACATGTAGGAACATGTTGGTGCCACTGTGGCAGCCAAAATGTTTTCTGCTGCTGGAGTCCTCTATGAAGACATTGGGCAGGGATCTCCTGCCTTTCTTCTCCTACTTTTGGAGCAGGAGAGCTGGCTGAGAGGGAGTGCACTTCCAGCATTGTGTCTGTCTCAGCAAGGCACTTCACAAAAGGTGAAGATCATAGCATCACAGAATGGTTTGGGTTGGAAGGGACCTTAAAAATCATCTAGTTCCAACCCCCCTGCCATCAGCAGGGCCATCTTCCACTAGATCACCACTGATGCCCACTGAAATCAGTGGAAGAACACTGAGACAATAGAAGTTGGGTCAAAATTGAAGAGAAATAGATTTCACTCTTAAAGATCCTTTATCTATCCATAAAGCACTGTCATGTGTCAGCTACCAGCAGAATACACGGGGTAGATGTGGAGAATAGCGTCTCATGACAGAGGGTCCCAGAGATTGCAATAAATAAATAAATAAATAAATAAATAAATAAATAAATAAATAAATGCACTAATTTAAATTGGGACCAGACTTGCCCAGGAAAATTAGAGAAACAACAAAATCCATCTACCCACATATGTACTTTTCTCTCAACCTTAAAAAGAAAAAGAAAGAAAAAGAAAAAATAAATCCCAGTTTGGCTTGGATTGAACCGAGTTGAGTATGAAGATCAAAACCAGTCACTAATTAATGGTGTCTGGTTTTCTGGTATTTATGCACCATAAAAATTAATAAGGGACTTCTCTGGGAAAATAAATGGTTAGCTGAAAAGCCAGTTTTGGCCTTTGTTTTTTTGTGTTAGTCATAACCTCTTAGTGAGGTTCCTTGAAACTTCAAGCTGGTTACTTCCCAGGAACTTTTAGTGGTTTCCCAAAGGCAACATTTTGAACGAGGAATTGATGTAGTCTCCCTGATATCAGCATATAGAGACTGGGTATAAAATTTAATTGTTTGTGCTGATTCCCAAATGTCATTTTCTCAAGGTCCACATATGCAGGAAGAGCAGGCACAAAATTTTAGAAAGCTGCATGTATTTTAAATGCATCTACATATATCATTTCCTGGATATCAAGATTTAGGCACTAAAGACTCTATTCTTAACAGTAGTAACCATCTGTAGTGGTCATATGGAGGTCAGCAGGTTTTTTCTTTCCTAAGTAAGAAGATGCAAAGCTGGGAATATTTTGACTGAGCAGTGGAATATTGTGCAGTCTTACACTGATAGTTCCAGTCTTCTCATATAATCCTATCTAGCACCTTGTAGAGACACCAGTTTAGTCCTTTAAACAATATAATGTGTGAGTATGGTATTAAATATTGTACCTGAGCTGAAAATTTTTGCATTCCAATAGGATTAGCTGGTGCAGAACTTGGGAAGTGATAGTAGAAATCTGCTCAGACAGCAAACAGATTTAGAGCACAAGCAAATTTTGCTTGGTCCTCACCAAAGTCTCAGATATCTGATATTACTCGCTTTTCTGGTGGAGTTCCCATGCTCCTTATCAGCCTCTCAGTCTCTCAAGAAGCAAATCCTTTGCACCACCATCATCCTCACCCGTCAAAGCAACATACAGCAGCATGGGTGGGCTGGCAGAGGGAGAGCGAGCACATAGCTTTCTGCTGAGCAGATCTTGGTGGGGATCAGCAGGGCTCAGTGGACATGGAGAAAAATGAACCCAGGAGTCCACTTTTAGGTTTTCAGGAGAAAAAGCAGCACTGACACCACATCCTTGCATAGTAACTGGGAGCCTCAGATTGAAGATCCCTGGACAAATCTTAGGTTAATGATTGGACTCTATGATCTCAAAGGTCTTTTCCAATCAAGGCAATTCTGTGAAATGTTCAGCTGGAGTAAATCAGGATAACTTTTGACATTGACAAAGCTCAGGATCTGGCCCTGCTCTTTGGAGGTTTTTTGTGTTTTTTTGGTTTTTTAAATTTTCCTTTTTGCAATTTTCCTGTAACTTGTGAGCTTTTCCCCTTAATGGATCCACCCTTTCTAACAGCATCAGAGAAAGAGTCCTGTTTGGGTATTTCTAGGCAGCAAGGTCTTCTTTGAGGCTGGTGGAAAGCTGCAGGTGTTTGGCTTTGGATGAAAGGAGGAACTAACAATGCTGGTTTATTCCTGACATTAGCCCTGATATTCTGCTGAAATATTTCAGTGATGTCAGAGCAAAACCTTAGGAAAAAAAATATATATATATATGTAGCATGTAGAGTTGAGACCAGTGGATGCATTCAAAGAACATTATTATTTTGATTACCTTGATTTAGAGCACCAGCAGTGCTGAATCATGTTCAGCCAAAGAAACATCACAGAGACAAAATTTACTTCTCTCCACGCAGAAAAGGAGGGAGGCAGGGAGGAAAGAAAAATTACTCTGAATCAAAAGATGAAAATATACAGCAGTTCAACATTTTCTTCTTGCAATGATTCTCTTTCTTAAGAAGGCAACCACAAAACATGGAGAGGTTTAATCCATTAAAATGGTAGTTTTCTGGACAGAATAATCTGAGTTTAGTCAACCCATCAGCCTGCTTCTCACTGGGTGGGCTCTGGCTGGGAAGAGGATAGGCTTTCACTTGATTCCCTCTGAACAGGTCAATGTGCCACAGGCTTTATGGATGGTATCTAATAACCTTTGCTGGCAGATTGTCAACATAAGCACTATGGGAAAATGCTTTTCATTGGAGACTAGCACAAACCTGAATGTCATCTGGTACCACAGTGGCGAGAAGGAGGATGACTTTCTGTTAGAGCAAGTACCTTGAGGAAGAATGAAATTCTGGTTTACTTTTGATGGTTTCTTTCATCAGTTATTTAGCTCTTCGCATTTTCACAGAATCACAAAATGGTTTGGGTTGGAAGGGACCTTAAAGATCATGCAGTTCCAACCCCCCTGCCATCAGCAGGGACACCTTCCACTAGACCAGGTTGCTCAAAGCCTCATCCAACCTGGCCTTGAACACTTCCAGGGAAGGGACATCCACAGCTTCTCTGGGCAACCTGGGACACTGTCTCACCGCCCTGGCAGTAAAGAATTTCTTCCTAATATCTAATCAAAACCTACCCTCTTTCAGCTTAGAGCCATTTCCCCTTGTTCTATCATTAACTTTCCTCAAAGGTTGGGAAAGTAGTAAGATCTCCTTCTTTTTGTAAGGCACAGATGGATGGAGAGAGGTTTTGAAAGCCTGGCTTAAGTCAGAGCAATGGAAAGCATCTCTGGAGAAGGAGTGACTTCCTTAAATATTAGCACAGGCAAGGGCAATTAATACATGCAGATCTCTCCTGTCCCTTGCTCCTCTCCTCTGAAACAGGGGGGACAAAACCAGGATAAATACATTACAACATTCACATACAAACCCTGTGAATCTGTTTGGAAGATAACTTGGGAAGGTGAACCAAAGGTTTAGTTGTCATGGCATGAGCACCATCAAACTATCACCCTCCCTCCAGCAGCTGTCATGTGTGGAGCTGCACCTTTTCTTGGACATGGGAGGTCTAAATTCAAATTTCAATATATCCTTGGTCACTCTTAAATGCACCAGATCTTTGGCTCTTCTGCCATGGGCCTACATGTCTCTTGTTGTCTTGTGACAAGTGCTCAGGGACCTCAGCTTTGACTCGCTGTAGAGTAAAAAATACATGAAAGCTCATAAAAAAGTAGCACAGCTATGGTCCTTGGAGAAAAAAGAAGGTTTCCTGGTCATATTAGTTATACTCTTTGCTTTCATTTACACAAAGGCACACACAAAACATAGAGGCCAGGTCTTGATGGCACAGAGTTTGAAGAAAGGTTGTCTGTGGTCCTGTTTCTGCTGAGATTTCTGTGCACTGAGCAGAGCTCAGTCCATATAGGGTATTTTTACATCAAAAAGCTGCGCTGATGCAGTATCACCAACAAAGCAAATCTAGCTGTGATAAAATGACAAGTCTAAGTAGCTTTTTTCTTAAACTTTTGTTTGCTTGTTTGTTTTAATGAAAAGAATGAGCTATAGAGTTATAGAAAAAATACACACACATTCTTTTTAATTTGTTCAATTAAAGGAACGTTGTGACTGGGTCTTTACAAAAGCAAATGAAATTTTGCATCTCTGCTCTGGCAAAAAAAAAAGTTGGAAATACACTTTTTAACCTTCACTTAAAGATGATTTCCCCATTTAAAATTATTTTGTTCTCATCAAAAAGATCATTTATATACAAACAAACAGCAAAGGCAGCCCTTATATCCAACAAGCCCTGAACAGATAGTCCAGAGGATAGTTGGGGAACAGCAGCTAGTTGGGGAAATGTGGGCTAGTATAGAAATGCTGCATTTATAGGTCCCAAGAGGTTTCCACGTTGAATTCAGACCTGACACCCTTACATCTCTGGAGTGAACAGACACCCAGCAAAACCCTTACACTGCTGCATCCCGCTCTGGCAAGGGTGATGCATTAAGGAGGAAAGTAGAAAGGATCAACTGAAAGAGACTTAAGGTTGGCATTCCCTGGAAGGAAACTCAAGTAAAATCTTTTACTTGAAGCTCACCCTAGTCCCAGTTATCTATCTGTGGGTCCTTCCCCATCAAAGTCATCTTAACCCTCTGCCCTGTATTTCTACCTGTCTTTGGCCATGGGCAGGACCAAGTTTGTCCCATCCTGGAATGAACACAGAAGACCAGCTAGTACCTTCTGGTTTTTAGGGTTTGAGCTTCAATATTGCCCTTCACCTGAGATGCAATAAAGCTCTGAATTAATGGACACCTTAGTGGACTTACTAAGCCTTTACTGATGTGTAAAATACACGTAGGTTTAGGACCACCATGTACATGCACGAACCTTGTGAGGTGGTCCCAAAACCACACCTGAACATGAGACTTTTCAGAGATGGAGTATATCTTGCAATGTCTATTTAGAACCATTGGAAATAGGTTTTCTTCACCAAGGATTTTCCCAGAAAGGCTAAAACTGCCACCAAATCCCCATGCATTACTCAGGGACTAAACCACACAAAAACAAAGTCCCAGGGGACATGGAATTTAACTGCTCATTTCCCAGAGCACTTAGGTAGTTTGTCACAGGCTAATAAAAAGAATAATGAATCATGGGGGGGAAATCATAATTAGGGTTACAAAACATACCCTAAGCTTCTGGTTTTGTTTCAAATATCAGTCCTACCAAAGAAGGAGTATTTTGTGTTTCTACTATTTCCTGGGTTGAATAGGGAGGAAATCATAAAATGCAAAAAACACCCACCAAGAAAAGTTCTTATCTCAACATGAAAATATTATTCAGAATCTCTGCAGATTGTTTTGCTAATTTACAAAATGGATGATCAAATACTGAGTGATCCTTCTTTGACTGCCAATATTTTTAACAGGCATCTTAGTCAATGTTAGTACAGCTGTCCTTTCAAATCAACTCTTCTGATGACTCACACTTGGATTCAGAGATTTCCCGAGGTTTTATCTGCTCTCCTAATGCTCTTGGTGGACCCGTCCTTGAATCCCATCACATGAGAGAGGAGGAGGTACCTCCTCGTCCAAAACACACAACTCAGTGGGCAGTGAAAAGGACACACACAATTAAAAAAAGCAGGAAGGGAAAAAAGGAAGGGAAAAGGAAAAAAAAAAAAAAAAAGACCAGCAGGGTCATTTCATGCTCCAGCAGATCAGAATTTATATATAAAAAGTTCTTGGAACACTGTATTTCTACAGCCACCCTCCAGCCTTACTCATGGCGAGTTCACATCACCTGTTTCCCCTTTGAGTCGACATTTCCAAGGACTTTGGCTTCCTGACATGCAGTTGGAAAACTGAAAAGCAAGAAAGTCTTCACATGCTGAAGAAAACACTGCTGCTTGCAAAGCCCCAGGGAAATGTCAACAGCCAATGGAAACGAAGAAGAGGAAGCCATGAGACGCTATCCCTACTGTAGAAAACAACTGATGAATTAATATTCATTTGAGGAATTTTATTTCTCCCTGATTGAACTTTCTCCACATTAATTTGACTGAAGATTGAAGGAGCTTCAATAATGCAGTTGTGGAGGGGAGAAAACATGCCCTTCTGAAAACCTTTTCTTCAGGTGGAAAAGTGCTTTGTGGCCCAAAGTGTAACATGAGAATGGTTTTGTGTAGATAACTGTAGTTTTGTTACTGCCCAGATTGCTCTTGGTTCTCCTGGAAAAAATAAAAAATAAAAAAAAATAAAAAAAATAAAAAAAAATTGAGAAGTCTCGGGGCTGAATACTTTAATTTTGAAGCCTCCAGTAGCTTGAAATATCTCCAAACCTATTAAACTCTGAAACCAAAATAAACATTATGTCCTCCCTTCATGGAAGCATAAAGAATGTCTTAAGTCAACCCGTTCACTTGCCTGCCAATACCAAATTGCCCTCAAGAACATATTCTCCAGGGCTTTGTCAAATCAGCTTTAGCATTCCTCAAGCAACGGGGGGTTCTACCACGTTCCTGGAAAGTTTATTCCACAATCTGTTCCCGTATCCTTTTTAAAAAGCACCATAAAGTGTCTGTTACCTGCAAGCACCATAGCTGGAGAGGAATTGAATTTTCCATTCTGTGGTAAATCCCATGCTTTCAAATATCTTTCCAGTCTGGACACAAAAGAAACTCAAATATTTTCAAAATTTCCTACTAAACATAATTCTGAGGGTAAAAGACACTTGCAGTTGATAAAAAAAATGTTCATGTCAATAAAGACCAATTTTTGGACTGAGTTTCAGGTTTATTGCTTCTATACAACCAATATGCTACAGCACCTAAAAAGAAAAAATAGAAATGAAAACACATTCTGCAAGCCAATTTTTTTTTAAATGAAAGTTCATCAGAATTAACATTTACACACCATTTCAGTTTTATCAAATTGGTTTTTTCCAACAGGAAAACATTCCTTCAGAAAATTTCCCATTGGCTTTCAGACAGGACTTTGCAGTATCAAGGTCAGAAAGAGTAGTTTTTGTTTCTGCTCTCCAAGAATTTAAACTGCCCAACTACTCCTTTCCCAGAAGATGCATTTCACAGAAAATTATTAGAGTGTAATTGAAGAATTCCTTTTAAATTGAAAAAAAATTAAATATTTTAGTGCATTCAGAAGCAGATCAGGATGTAAGGTTAAATTCAAACAGTCCTTATGTAGAGCCAATTCTTTTTATTTTCTCAGAATTTTAATTCTTGTACTCTTTGTTTTCTAATCATGCTTATCCAGTTAAGAACCTCAATGTTCCTCAAATTAAAGAAAATCTCAGTGTACAACTTGAGCTACTCCAGAACTTAAAATTAAGTCTAAGCTTGATGTGAATTGTCAAATACTGGAGAAGGGGGAAAAAAACCACAACAAAATAAGAAAACAAAACAAATGAAAACAAACCAAATCAACCAACCAAACAAAAAATACACACAAAAATAATAATAATTAAAAAAAAAAAAACAAATGAGAAGGAATATTTTCCATTCAACATTGGCACACTCAACATCAGGTAACACAGGGCAGCGTTCATCCCCCTGCTCTCAAGATTGTGTGAGCGCATACCCAACAAAAACACATATCCCCTCTGCCAAAACCCAGTTCATGCAACCTCCCCTTCACTCCATCCTAAATCCTTATTGCATACCCTTCACCCCTCAAAGCTCCCCAACATTGATTAATAATTGTTTGCAGAGGGAAGCTTCTTGCACTTTCAGCCATTTAGCATTGATTGAGAAGCACTCTGTGAAGAGAGACTGGGTGGCTCCAGCTCTGGGAAGTGCCAATGAAAATAAAGTTGGTATTAGTGGTCCTCAGCTTCTTTGCTGGGGCTGAGAAAAAGGCAGTATTGTGGGGTTGGGAGACTGCTCACCAAGATGTCAGTCTTTGCCAGTTACCTAACAACAATAATAAGCATTGGATAAATAGGTGGGATATTCACAAGGGCAACCAAGAGAAGGAATTAAAAATGAATAAAGAAGAAGGAGGAGAAGGGGAAAAAAAAAAGGAAGGCGTTAGACTTTCCAGCATTCTGAGAGAAAAAGGTTTTATCCTCAGTCGAGGGAAAAACAGATTTACTAAACACAGTGACCTCACTTGTTTGCATAGCATTCGGTAACGTGTATTTTATTACCTATGCTACCTCCATGCTAGCTTGCAAAGCCTTTCCAGCAGCTCTGTGAAGGATGCCGAGCATATGGAAAATAAATAAATCGCCCTAAGGAAGGAATGGCACAGCTGTGTGAAACAAAAAAAAATACAGGCTAGAAACACACTGGTTGAGTGTAAATAAAACTGAGTGAGTGAACACCTTGAGAGAAAAAGTTTCTCTCTTCTGCCCAGTATCAGCTCAGCAGTGAGGAACACCCCTCACTTCTCCTCCCTTACAAAGCATGTACCATGGACTTGCTGGGCATTGGTAGACGGAGAAGATGTGTTAATGGGAAGAGGCTTGGGACCAGGTTGCAGGGTGAGAAGTTCCCATCTAGAAAGGCTCCTCTGAGGGATCAGCCTCTGCCTGCAACACAACTTCTCCCTCAGACACATGATCTGAATCTTGGGATTGTCCTATGCTAGGGCAAGAGTTGGACTTGATGATCCTTGGGGGTCCCTTCCAATTCACAACGTTCTTTCTATGAATCATGACAGGAACTACCAGCACTGGGTATGGATGAAGGTGATCAGCCCTGCTTGATGTGTGAGCACCAAAAATGGGGAGTCAGGCCATTGCATTACACTGCAAATGTGAAGCAGAACCTGTCTGCCAGCTCACTTGGAACATGTTGTTTATTTTTGGTGAAGGAAGTGCCATCCTTATATGCAATCAGAGGAGAAAGTCCTCCAAATGTGATTTAGTTGAAATCAAGGTTGAGCATTTTATTTTTATTATTATTTATATTTGAAGACTTTGCTGTGGCCACAAGATATTAGCTCCATGTGCGAAACATGAAAACCTGTGGTCTACAGCCCAGAGACAAAGCCCAGGGAAGCCCTAAAATCCATTTCCTAGATCCCAGCTCCACCTTAGAGGTCACCTTTTCCATCTCTTTGTCCTAAGAGCAACTGTAAGCTGGAAAGAAGCAAATGAGTGTCTGTGAACCGAGTACTAAAGTTCAACAGCACTAAAAAATGTAACAAAAGGAAAGCAAATCCTGCTGGAATAAAAATAATAATAGGAAAAAAAAAACTAGGGAGGGGAACAGGCTTGTATGAGGTGAAGTCAAGAGATCTTAGGGTCAGTCCAGTTTAAAAAAATAAAAACAAGCCATCAAATGACTTCTCTCCATTCCATGTGTTACAAGCGCAGAGGCTCTGCCTGTTCCTGGAGCAAAGATCTCACAGGAATCAGTTCAGGCAAGAAATCACCTACGCTGTTATTTCAAATTAAACCCAGACTGAAAACAGGAGATGCAGATGAGTAGCAGGTGGGCTGTTGGACCTCTATGCCATACAAATAGCATTTGGTCAGGGTGGAGTCTCCCCTGTTTGAGAATGGGACATCAAATTATCCAGAACCTGTGTAGACCAGACTCATGTAACTGTACATCACTTCTCCATCAGCTGCTGTACCTGCCACTGCTTTACCCAGACAGGAATGGAGGTTTGCCTGGGCAGAAGGTGGATAAGAGAAGACTGGCTCTTTGAATGATCTCCAATACTTGACCTTGCATCAGCCATGCTTGCTCTTTTTACTAGTCCTGACCTCGTGCCATGTATGTCCTGACCTTTGGTCTGTCCCAGGACCATGCATTTTCTTTGCCTTTCCCTTTATTATCTCCTTCCCTTATTTCCTGGGGTTTAGTTTAACATGAGAGCCATCCTCCTGCCCTGAAACCTTAGTTGGTTTCACTCTTGCTTTCTCCAGCTCCTGATCATGAATGATCTTGACCACAGCACCACAATCCTGGCTCCAAATGGTAGCCCAGCCTGCTCAGCTGCTTGCCCACATCCATCCAATGAAGCCTAACAGCACATACAAGCAGAGGACTCATGCTCTGACGTGCTAGAGGTGGATCAGGTTCTTTCTGGTCCCCACATAGTCATGTTAACAACAGATATGGCTCTCATGGGACAAGCCCTGTTCAGAGACAGTGGATATTAGCACAGGTACAGCATTATGTTCACCTGTTCAAATGGCTTTCAGTTCACAGCTCATTACCATCTGACTTCCCCAGCACATTGCTGGGGCAGACAGATTTGAGGCGACTTCATCTGCGGAGATCTGGCAAGCCCTGTACAATAGAGCTCCACTTCTCATAATGCATATTAATATTAAGTCTCATTAAGATTCCTCAGCACTAGGGTGAAAGTCACAAAGTAGCAGCTCAAAAGAGTGAACGAGGCCAACAGAGAATGGCCACATCTGACTTTATTCATGTAAACTGGGCCTGTGTGTGACCATCAGACTGGACACAAGCACTGTGGTGTAGGTGAGAGTGGAGGGCAAAATATACAACCTAGAGAAAGCAGAGGCACTTTAAGTGGCCTCCCATAAGCTGTTAAGTGGGAGAAGTTGTCTCAATGTCTAATGTGGTTAAGAGCCTCTTATAGATGGGAGAAATGCGTCAGCAGAACATTTCCATGCACTTTGGCTCAGGGCTGAAATAACAGAAGCAGTCAGCAACGCTGCAGTCGTCACTTGAGCAGCTACCAGGGGATGCAGGTAGAAGCTCCGTGAGACAAGCTTGAACCCAGCTTTGTCCCCAGCAAGCCTCGGTTCACAGCCCTCACTGTGAGGGTGGTCAGATACTGGCCCAGATTGCCCAGAGAAGCTGTGGCTGCTCCTCCCTGGAAGTGTTCAAGGCCAGGTTGGATGAGGCTTTGAGCAACCTGGTCTAGTGGAAGGTGTCCCTTCTGATGGCAGGGGGGTTGGAACTGGATTATCTTGAAGGTCCCTTCCAACCCAAACCATTCTGTGATTCTGTGATCCCAAACTGCAAGGTTACCACAGGAGCTGACCTTGTAATTGTGCAGAGGATAAAGAGCAAGAATGGCATTGCATTAACTGGTCCTGCCAGCCAACGGTGGATCAGCCATGCCAAGGTCTAAGAACAACAGTCAGATTTACATCTTGGCAGGAGTTCATTCTTTGAAAACAAAATCACACACGATTCCCCCTTCTTTGATTTTGGGGAGGAAATTTCTCCGTAAGAAAGATGAATTTCCTGGGCTAGGAGAGAGGGGGAAAAAACAACCAAACAACTGAATAAAAATTCCTCTTTTCAGTTAGCCACAAGGGTTGTGCAATCATCCCAGGATGTTGTCAGCTGGCCCATTCCAAGGAGCTCTCTCCCAGCTCCACCTGGTGGCAAAAAGGACATTTGGGCTATTGCTGTGGGCATCAGATTGGGCTTCAAGGGGACACGGATTCAGTTTCTGCTGCTGCTGCCATTTTACATGAGTGTCTCTCATTCTGTGTGGCATTGGCACCCATTACCCCTTGTCCTACCATTGGGCATCACTGAGAAGAGCCTGGCTCCATCCTCATGACATTCGCCCTTTACGTATTTATAAACATTAATTAGGT
The DNA here is from genome assembly GCF_000700745.2 of Antrostomus carolinensis. Taxonomy (NCBI): domain Eukaryota; kingdom Metazoa; phylum Chordata; class Aves; order Caprimulgiformes; family Caprimulgidae; genus Antrostomus; species Antrostomus carolinensis. The sequence continues at coordinate 43,781 of NW_010305877.1, forward strand.
CACCCCTCAGTCTCCTCTTCTCCAAGCTAAAGAGACCCAGCTCCCTCAGCCTTTCCTCATAAGGGAGATGCTCCATTCCCTTAATCATCTTGGTGGCTCTGTGCCAACACTGTGTTGGGTTCAGAAATGTTGATGAAGCTGTATAAAGATAATATAGCATAAGGAAGGGGGTGGGAAAAAATGGGAGGCAAAGCTGATGCTTCCAAAAAGGCTGCCTCTCACTGGAATCTCACTTATTCCATAAACTGCCCAAGTATATATTAGACTAAAGCCATATGGAGACCAGCAAAGCACATGTCTGTTGCAGTTGTTATCCCGCAACGTCCCTTCCGGTCGAGGAGGCACAGAGACAAACACTCACCCCGTCTCTGGGCCAATGAGCACTGACACCAATATGAGGATGCTGCAAATGGCCTTTAATGCTGTGCCACACAGTACTATATGGTGTGGGTTCACTACGTCACTTCCGCCTGCTTACATCACAGGCTAAGTGCTATTGGCTACTATGAGAGAGAGGGGGGTGTCTTACCTTTCCGTACAGCGCGATATCTTCCGGCCGCCAGACCCTATCTTACTACACATGTCCCAATCTAACCTCCACCCATCGGGATCTACAGGGCAGTTCACTGTGGTTCGGTGTCCTCCACCCACTCAGCCATATCCCTTTGGGAACGGAGAGGTGTCAATGAGAACATCAGCAAGGCACTGAGGATGCAACATGAAATCCACATTTGGCCCTCTTTTGGGGCAGAAGACATCATAGAGAGTATTTGCAACTCTGACAGTTGAACTGAGCTGGCAGCCAAACAAGACACAGCC
>NW_010305878.1:0-466 GCF_000700745.2 Antrostomus carolinensis
CACTTCCCCCCCTTTTTCGGCCTCTGCTTTCTCCTTGGCCTCCCACCCATTCCTGGCCTCTACTTTGTCTTTGGCCTCCCAACTCTTTTCGGCCTCCTCTATCTCTTTGGCGTCCCACACCTTTTCGGCCGCCTCTTTCTCATTGTGCTCTCAACCCTTCTTGGCCTCCACTTTCTTACTGGCCTCCCACCCCACTTTCGACCTCTATTTTCTTCTTGGCCTGCCAACCCTTCTTGTCCTTCACTTTCTTCTTGACCTCCCACCCCTTTTTCAGCCTCTACTTGATCTTCAGCCTCTCACATGTTTTCGGCGGCTACTTTCTGCTTTGGCCTCCCACTCCTTTTTCAGCCTCTACTTTCTCCTTGGCCTCCCACTCTTTTTAGGCCTCTATTTTTTCCCCGGTCTGATGCCCCTTTTTTAGCCTCCACTTTCTCCGTGGCATCCCACCCTTTTAAACCTTTATTTT
>NW_010305878.1:2191-2532 GCF_000700745.2 Antrostomus carolinensis
TTTCCCCCTTGTCCCCCCCCCACTTTGCAGCCTCTCCTTTCTGTTCAACCTTTTTTGCCTCTATTTTCCTCCTTGGCCTCCCACTCCTTTTTCCGCCTCTACTTTCTCCTTGGCCACCCACCCCTTTTGGACTCTACTTTCTCCTTGGCTTCCCAACAATTTTCAGCCTCCACTTTGAATGTGGCCTCCCACAACTTTTCAGCCAGAACATTCTCCTTGGCCTCCCAAATGTTTTCGAACTCTACATTCTCCTTGACCTCCCACTACTTTCAGGCCTCTACTTTGTCTTTGGCCTTCCAACCCTTTTCAGCCTCCACTTCCTCCTTGAACTCCCGTCCATT
>NW_010305878.1:2599-2836 GCF_000700745.2 Antrostomus carolinensis
TTTGCAGCCTCTACTTTCTCCTTGGCCTCCCACCCCTTTTTTGGCCTCTACTTTGTCGTTCGGACTTTCACCACTATTCAGCATCTATTTTCTCCTTGGTCTACCACCACTTTTCGGCCTCTACTTTCTCCTTCACCTCCGACCCCTTCTTGGCCTCCGCTTTATCCCTGGCCTCCCACCCATTTTCGGTCTCTACTTTCTCCTTGGCCTCCCACCCCTTTTCAGCCTCTACTTTAT
>NW_010305878.1:2950-4198 GCF_000700745.2 Antrostomus carolinensis
TTTTTTCAGCCACCACTTCCTCCCTGGCGGTCCAACAGTTTTCGGCCTTTACTTTCTCCTTGGCCTCCAACCCAGTTTTAGCCTCCACTTTCTCCCTGGCCTCCCACCCCTTTTTTCGCCGCTACTTTATCTTTGGCCTCCCACACATTTTCGGCATCCACTTTCTCCTTGAACTCCCACCCCTTTTCGTCCTCTACTTTCTCCTTCACCTCTCACTACTTTCTGGCCTCTACTTTGTCTTTGGCCTCCCACTACTTTTCAGCCTCCACTTTCTCATTGGCCTCCCAACCATTTTCCGCCTCCACTTAATCCTTGGCCTCCCACCCCTTTTCGGCCTCTACTTTCTCCTTGACCTCCAACTACTATCCAGCCTCTACTTTCTCCTTGACCTCCAACTACTATCCAGCCTCTACTTTCTCCTTGACCTCCAACTACTATCCAGCCTCTACTTTCTCCTTGACCTCCAACTACTATCCAGCCTCTACTTTCTCCTTGACCTCCAACTACTATCCAGCCTCTACTTTCTCCTTGGCCTCCCAACCCTTTTCGGCCTCTACTTTTTCCTTCGCATCCCATCACTTTGCAGCCTCTACTTCTGTTCGACCTCCCACACCTTTTCAGCCTCCACTTTCTCCCTGGCCTCCCACCCCTTTTTTGGCCTCCACATTATCCTTGGCCTCCCGCCCCTTTTTTAGCTGCTACTTTATTTTTGACCTCCCACCTTTTTTCGGCCTCTACTTTTTCCTTCGCATCCCATCACTTTGCAGCCTCTACTTCTGTTCGACCTCCCACACCTTTTCAGCCTCCACTTTCTCCTATGCCTCCCACCACTTTTCGGCCTCTACTTTCTCCTTGACTTCCTACCACTTTGCAAACTCTACTTTCTGTTAGAACTCCCACAGCTTTTCAGCCTCCACTTTCTCCTATGCCTCCCACCACTTTTCGGCCTCTACTTTCTCCTTGACTTCCTACCACTTTGCAAACTCTACTTTCTGTTAGAACTCCCACAGCTTTTCAGCCTCCACTTTCTCCTATGCCTCCCACCACTTTTCGGCCTCTACTTTCTCCTTGACTTCCTACCACTTTGCAAACTCTACTTTCTGTTAGAACTCCCACAGCTTTTCAGCCTCCACTTTCTCCTATGCCTCCCACCACTTTTCGGCCTCTACTTTCTCCTTGACTTCCTACCACTTTGCAAACTCTACTTTCTGTTAGAACTCCCACAGCTTTTCAGCCTCCACTTTCTCC
>NW_010305879.1:0-32495 GCF_000700745.2 Antrostomus carolinensis
ATCATATGGGACCTCTCCAGTGAGCCAGGAAGGAAGGGAGAAAGAGAGAAGTTGGGGGGGCAAAGGTTTCCACACCCACCTCTCCTCACTGCCATGTTTTCAAGAATGAATTATTTCCCTAAGGATGTCTTGGATGTCTTCAAGCATTTACCTTCACACACCAGAAAGAATAGCTGACTTCTGACACAAGCTCTCCCTAAATTGAGAAAAGTAAGGCTGGTCCTGCTAAACATGGCCATAAACAGTCAAATATGCAGTATTTCTGGACATTTAACACATTCACTTGTGTGCCCAAATTAAAATGGGCCAGCACTTCAGAACAGGAAACTATTTCCTCTTGACCCTCTCAGGAGTTTGGATGCCTTCCCAGAAATCTCAAGACTGGCGTAGGGCTTAGTACTGTGCCTGCAAGACAGCTGCATTCATTTTATATACGGCACTAAAACGAGAAGACATCTGGATACAACCCTTCATGGGAATGCACAGGACAAACCAAGGAAGCCAGGTGGAACAGATGTAACAAACTGAGGCGCTGCCAGGTCCATAAAGTGATCCACGTTAATCGGACGCTCCAAAGAAATGTCACTCACTAAGGCAGTGCAACACGCAGGCCAGTTGGAAAGCCACCCTTAGTTAAGCCAACAGGTCACAGAATCACAGAATGGTTTCGGTTGGAAGGGACCTTTAAAGGTCATCTAGTCCAGCCCCCTGCAGTGAGCAGGGACATCTTCAACCAGAACAGGTTGCTCAGAGTTCCATCCAACCTGACCTGGAATGGAAACCCACAGTCACTCACAGGGCTTGGTACCAGGAGGTTCAAGCTGCCTCCTCTTCTGGGAGGGAATGACTACAACTCACTGAAGTTTTCCCTCAAGATGACCAGCTCTTTATGCAACAAGAAAACAGAAGCAGAGAAGAAACTAAAAGAAATTTACAGCAAACTAATTTGACAATTAAATGGAATAATTCCAATACCATTATAACAAACTCACGACGTGGGTGAGGGGTGTCTTGAAAAACACTAACAAACCAATCCTAAAATGAATCTACTTTTGCAATTTTAATCCACATAATTTTACATATGAATTAGGCACCAACCAAAATAGCTGCTGTTATTATTCTAATCCATTTTCTTTCTAAAGTGGAGAAGTACTGCTATGGACATATGTCCTTAATAAATCTGGAAATTAATTTCAGGCCACCCATTAATTGCAATTAGTGACAAATTTTTATAGCGCAAAGTTACTTCAGCACATAATGATATTTCAAACATGATGAGAAAATAACAATTTCTATCAGAAGCCATCTTATACCATTAGATAAATCTCAGTCAGAAATAGCACAGACGCCATAGATCCTGCCATAGGCTAAAGGGTTGATGTAGCCTCGCTTTCTTTAATTTGCATGATGAGTTTTTTGCCATGTGCAGTGTCTGTTAGATAATCTCACTCATTTCTTGCATCAGTATCAATGGAAAGCACAATTAAGTGGCAAGCTTACCTGTCTAATACATCAAACAAACGGAAGATTATTACTGTTTAAAACAAATGCATTCCTCCCAGAAAAAGAAAGGTGCACAAGCATCTGTTCTGGATGCTACTCAAGAGAAGAGAATTTGTACCAACTATCAGAGTTTATTATCTGCCTGGCGATAATAAAGCAAGGGTAAGAAGGGGAAACTGATTGACATGTAATATTTGAATACTTAATTTATACTTAATAATACTAAATACTTTCTTATACTTAAATCTAAATGCATGTACTTTAAAAATTAATAACCAGATTCTGTAGCAGCTATGTTTTTATATTTCTTCAACCTGATGGCTTATCTGGTTCAATTAGGAAATATTGAACTAGCCAGCTACAGAAAATTCCTTGTTTCATTAAAGGAGGTGCGTGGGCAGGAAGGGCTTCCCAGAACTGCAGGCAGCATAAGCGGAGAGGCAAAAGACAGGAACACTGTGGGTGTAAAAAGGCAGGAAAGAAAAGAGAGATGCTTTAGAGAAGCTGTGTGGACAGAATAGGCACTAGACAGTAAAGGACTTGTTTGATAGCTTGGTATCTAGACAGGATTAGAGGAAGGGAAGGCAAAAGAAGGGAAGACTGCAAGGCCATGAAGAAATTAATGGTAAGAATTCAGTCTGAAATTTCACTGACAACAAACCACAGGAGAAATGCAAGAGGGAATGTAGTAGTGCTGCAAATATGTTAAAATTGCAAACATTCTTGCCAGCTGCTGCTGTTATCATGAGAAGTAATCTTGTGTTAGGGTTTATTAATAGCAACATGCTTTAGAAGAGATTGCCATTTGTACTTACAGAGCACTGTATCAGGCAGATTGACTTAGAGCAACACAATCTTAACTGTTTAAGTATAGTAGTAAGTCCACCTAAACACAGGGTAAGCAGGAAAAAAAATGGTGCTAAAAACATACCCAAAATACCTTTGTAGCACCTCCCCTGCTGTTCTTTTTCAATTTTCAGAAAGTAAAATTCTGTTGCGAGAGTATCCTTAGAAAGAGAGCAGTATAGTGTCACCTACAGACTCCTGGCCTATGAGCCAAGGAAAAATGTTCTGTTTCTAGCAGCTATCAACACGTTATATTTCTGTGTCTTTCTGTCTTTCTTCTTCTGTCTTTCATCTCTACAAACAGTATGCTCTCTGTGCAGGGACAATTTTGCATACAGCATTTAGGACAATATTATTATAATATGAATAGTAATATTTGTAAATAAAAGTATGCTTTTTAAACCCATGTCTAAATATATAAATGGGGGCACCTAAATCATGAGGAAAAATCCCACATGATGCCATGTAGGCACAGTATGCTGCAACCAGTTACCTTCATTATACACTAGCTACATTATAAGTTGAAATATACGCTGACTACAGAAATTGGAGTCAAATGCAATTTTAGAAATTCCACAGGAAGGTACACACATTAAAATATCTGGTCTCAAATTTGCATGTTTTTACATATTACAGATTCCTAAAATAAGTCTTTTACCTACCTGAGTCTTCTACATACAAGTTGCCTCTTTTTCACAATTCACAAATAAAATTCTACCTACTACCCTGCACATGCAAAGCAATGCAGCATATACAAGCTTAATAAACCCTCTGAAATAATGAGCCATCTGAAACAGAGAGGAGAGAAAAAAGCATGTTTTACTAATTAAAACACAAAACATTTGCTGTCTTTGCCACATTATTATACTATTCTGTGTAAAACAAAAACATTTCCCTATCTCACAAAGTTTAATACATTAACATTTACCAAGTGCTACGAGATCCTTTGATACTAAGTATAAAATAAGTTGGGCTAAGGAAGCATTGCTAAACTCAGATAATTCATAAAGGAAGAACATATATAGAAGAATATATTTAGACTTTTAGTATCATTTATGCATTTTAACTCATTTTCTTCTCTCCTCCTTTTATCAATTATTTTAGGGTCAGCAGATCTTTGGTGGTCTTGCAGTATATTAGAACATGGTCTACAAAACAAATGAAAAAAATCGCGCACACAAATCTTAATGTTTTGCCCACTACTTCAAAATGTTACAGTAGTGGCAAAGCTTTTTTAACAAGATTCACTGTATTACCTTCTAGCACAGGATCAACACTTTCATACATAATCAGCACTTCTCTTTCACAAAGATGTATATTTGCAGTATATTAAAAATGTAGTACAGTTTGCAATTATCATCTGAGTTTTTAAGAAACAATTTTTTAATAGTTTTTAATTTTACTATTAAAATCACGTCCATTTGAGAGGCGAGTAACTAGAGCAGTTTTTCTGTAATGTTATCAAACTGCACATGACCACCTAAGTGATCTGCAACCATCTTGATCGTCTGACCAAGAAACCATGCAATCAAACTGGTTATTCAAAAAATATTTTAAGGACCACAGCAGATCAAAAGTACAGACTTCCTTGCTTAAAAATAAAGAAAGGGAAAAGTCATGTCAAATCCAGTGTTGTTTTCTTGCCTTTTCAAACAACCGAGTACCATTATGAAATACTTGAATGGAATTCAAAAAGATAATATTGTTGTCCCTGTGCAAAACTATATTTTCAAACAATTTTATCACGGAACAAAGATACGTAAGTGTACTAGGAGCTGGAAGGAGGGCAAAGGGAGAGAGAGGAAAAAGCAGCCCACTTTTAACAGAGGATGAATATCAATGAGAAGCTGTGGGGAGAAAGTAGAATTAGCAGTCCAAAACTAGGTGAAGGGCGAGCGAGATAGAGCAGAGCAGAGCCTCAGACAGAGTTTGGGAAAAAACCCACAAGACAAGCGAAGCTAGGAATGAGATGGGATCTTTGCTCTGAGGAGTGAACTATTTAAACTGGCAACACCATCATTCCCTGAAGAGTAAAGGTTCATCGCATAAGGAATGAGAATCAATCAGTTGTGATAAGTAGCAGAGATCTGAGAGCAAGATGTCAATGCTACAACCCTGCTTATGACTTGTCTGGGTGTCATTCTAGTTCAGTTTGACTACCACTCAATATCTGGGAATGCCAGAACAAAGATTTCCAGCTAAAATTAATTTGCCCTCTTTGTGTTTCTATATTAAGAGACAGTCATGACACGGCAAAGCATTTTTTCTTCGCAGAGGATCCTTTCCCCATACCTGAAAAAGGTCTGTTCAAGAAATAAAAATGGCTCCATTTGTTGTAGAAAGACAAAAAGTGTCTACTTAGTGACACAAGGGACTGCAAAAAGATAAAGAGGAGATTCACGGTTAAGGCAATTTCAAAGCCATAAATGAAGTATTTAATTACACATTTCATGAGTTCCCCTCCAGCATGATCAATCAGCAAAGAGGCAGCTGGATCACAGTTTATGGCATCGCTGCTGTCTCCCATTCCCTCCTTGCTTCTGCTGGATGCTACAACCTCCACAGCTTGAGACAATAAAACAGAAAGACTTTAAGCAGGTAAAGAGCTTTCACAAAATCAATCCAGCATGTTTGAATAGCTCCACGTGAATAACAATAAATGTTTCTAAAGACATCTAAACAATTGGGCACAAAGGAGTAAAATTGCCCCGGACAACCTTCCTTCTGACACCTCCTGAAGGGAAGTGACTGACTGTAGAATCCTTGTCACCTGCTTTTAGCATCTACACCTGCGCATCAGTCTGTAACAGACAGCACTGCTCCTTGCACGAGAAATGGAAGCTTTAAATGCATCGAAACCACAAAGAAAAACATTTTAGCTAGCATTAAATATAAATGAGTTTCCGATTGCTGCTTTTATCTTGGCCAGAAATAGGCAGAACAATTCAAATATAAAAGTGTTTGTCAAAGAGTCAGTATGCTGACAGAGGATCACTAAATATTCTGAAAAAGCAGTCTCTTGGAGTGCCATGACGTGTTGCAGTGTAGGTTTGGAGAAATTGCTGTTTGTTTGTTTGGTTTTTTAAATAAAGGAAAAAAGAAAATCCAAACCCTAATCAAGTTGTCAGAGATTGTCCAAGTATTTTTGACCCAGTACAGCAAGTTGGACCAGATCTGTACAGTTTAGCTAGCAATTTTCTTTTTTCCAGCAGACACAGGGAACAGCTGTTTGAACAGCAAACTAAGTGCTCCCTCCCTCCTACAAATGGCTATCTTAAGCCCAGAGCTCCTGTAACACCCCACAGAAGGGGAGGGGTAGATAGGAGCATACTTCTGTCTGTATCTAGTTCTACAGAGCCATAAACTCTGGTGACATCTTACTGCATTAACTGGTTTGAGGTTTAAAAAAAGAAAAAGATGGGTTTTGGCATGGCTTGGCACATCTCTTGTAAGCCTGGGACTGTAGAGCCTGGGCTCTACAGCTGAGTCAGACTAAACCACTCCACCTTGAGTTGACCAGATAATTGAGGATCTGTCCACTTCTTTTTCCACATCCATGACTCGTATTTAATTGCTCTCAAGTACAGTACAGAGTCAACTGGTTTGCAAGCAAAATGAAAGAGATAATTACATAAAGAAAGCAAAAAAGAAGCATGAAGAAGCCTCTGCTCCACATTGAGAAAATAAGTACTGTAGTACTGCTCTCTTCAAGGCTATCACCTCACACAGGAAGAACTTTTATTCCCCTTATGAGAGGAGATGAAAGGCATGGGAAAAGCAGATTCAGAGCAGAGATACTGCATATACTTTAAAAAAAAAAAAAAAAAAGAGGAAATTGATCATCATTATTCAAGATTATTTATCATCTAAAAGGAGTCAACTCTAGGCAGTGTTAAACAAGACAGTCTTGCTCATCTCTAATGTTTCAGTATTCCTTTCCTTGCATGCAAAACCATCTGCACAGTTTCATACATTTTTTCTTTATGCTCTTCTGACAGTCTCTTCTTACCAAATGGGAAGAATTCCAAGGGAAAACAAAACATTTTTTTTCATTTGGTGTTTAATGGGAATATTTCAGTTCTTTTTCACATTACTCGGGACCTGATTCAAAGTCAGCTGAAATACAGGGACATGTTGGATGGGAGAATATACCATTTCACATAAAGCTAAATAGTTTTTTGTCCATTAAGTAACTTGTTATTGTCATCCATGAAATCACATGCTGTACTCAAGCAAGAAATATGAATTATTGCAGAAAAATTCAGGATTACATTTTCCTGAAAAAATGAACGGAAGGGCTATGTGGTTAAACTCCTGGCGCAAACAGCTACACAGATTTGACTGACAACTAAAAGGGTGTTTTGGGGTTTTTTTGACACAGAAACAAGTCCAAATAAGTGAAGTTGTTTATGCATGAGATACATTAGTATTTCAAATAAATTATTAGCTCACTAATCAACCAGAGTAAGGAAAAAGAACGAGAGTCTCATCCCAAGTGCTCTATTGTAGTAAAAAAATGGACCGATATGTGAAAAACGGACCAATATGATGTGCAGTGCATAAGACCAGTGGATGCTCTTATACAGAAAGAAGAAAGGCTGGTATATAAATCAATGCTTAAATGCTTTATCCTATGTTTGCCTAACACACAAGTACACAAGTATACCCTACCGAGGATGACGAACTAAGTTGATAAATAGTAGAAATTTGGTCAGACACACTTTAAGGGTAAAACAAGCATACACAGCAAAACTATTCTCAGAAAATGACAGAATATAACAGAATCTTTGGTGTTTCTGAGAGTGCAGGCACTAGAAATGGATATATTTACTGCCTTGACTTTTCTAGCGTGGAATACCACAAGGTGCGCACAGAAACCACTGCTTTATAATAAGTCAGTGCTACTTTAAGCCACTTTAAATGAAGGAAAGCTGCAAGTGCACAAGTCACTTTCACAAATTCGTCAGCTTATTAGCATATTCAATGTGATAAAATTTTTTACACTGCAAGCTCCAAGAGCAACAAGTACTGGAATTTTCAGGAAAAAAACCATGGAAAACTAAAGAGGGAAGAAATCTACTTTTAAACTACAGCTTTTTAAATAGTTAAGAATAATAACACTTTAGAAGGAAAAACACTTCTATTGTTAAGTTGTTTAAGAGCAGTTTAAAGGAAGAATCACACAGTTAATTGAGACCAATATTTTGTTAACTGAAAGTATTTACCATGGTAAACAAAATGCAGCAATTGATTTTGGAACATACATGATATGCGTGACTATCTCATAAGTATAATGATCAGCTGCAGTTACATTGCACTGATGAGCTAAACGATACCTGATACCTGAAGTGTGCATTAGTTGAAAGGTATTCCTTGCTTCTTCACGTTATATTGCAAAAGCTACTTCAGTCCCTACAAAAGATATGCTAACGACCACAGAGGACCACGGCTATGTCGACATTTGGCGATATGACTGCATCAGTGTTTTCAGTGACAGCTTTGAAGGAATACATGCATTTATCGTGTAAGTACAGTCCTTCTAGAGTTATGCACTACAGTTATTCTCAAGTGCTACACAAAGAATGCTAAGTAATACTACTTTTAACTGGATCCAGATTAGTAGTATTACAGACAAGTGTTTTAACTACATGAGCAAACTGACAAAATGCGTAAGGGCAAACTGTTAAGTCCTGCGACCATTTATAGTGCACTTCTTGATAGAAGCCCAATATAACTAATGCAGATTATGCAGAAGCTACGAATTGTCAGCTCTCATAACGGAAGTAATTTTACTCCCAAGGATCACAGTACACATTTTAAAGATGTTTTGCTTGGTTTAATGTACAATTAAGGAGAGGGAGAAATGAGTTCAAACAAGGAGAAGGTCAATAATATTTAAGTCAGGTCAGTGTTTGAATGGCCAAATTGTATACTTCCCAGAAAAAGCTGGTAATGACATTGCCAACTCAATAACCTAGAAGCAAACTGTAGATCATGTTCTAAAGCACATCAAGTTTAGGTCTGAACATTACATGCTAAATAATTCAATGAATTACTTATTAAATGAAAAGTAGAATTAAAAAAAAAAAAAAAAAGTCTAAGAGTGTTAGATACGTGTGTTAGCATGGAAGGAACCCAATATGGTAATCGCTGAGTTACATGCAGGCTTTGAGTGTTGCAAGGCATGAGACCAAAGGCGGAGCTCTAATCTTTTTCACTCTCAGCAGCCATCATATTGACAATTATTAATTTCAGAAGACAAGGTAAACTTAAATAGATTTATGATAGCTTAGTTGGTAAAATAAGCATTTACAGCATTTCTTAATCTCCTCCTTAGTCCTAATGCTAAAAGGAAAGTAGACGCTGAACAGGTTCTTAAACTCTCATAGACCTAAAACCTCTGAATCACTAAACTGACTGCCTGAACACAGTGTAGGACACGACAACTGAGGAAGATTGTGGAACAACGCAGTCTTCAGAGAACTGCTTTAGAATATTTTTTTTTTAATATCTGTGATAAGTTAATGTTCAGCAAATACATATGTATAATATCTAATTTCAGAAAAAAATTCTTCTGAAATCCACATGATCCAATATTAAAGTCATGTATATAAATGTTTAATTTTTTCATTGCTGTAGGTTGATACTATGTTGTTAGCTTTCAACACAGACCATACATCCTTTACATATGAGAAACATTCTCAGACATTCAAAGCAACATAGTAAAATGAAATCAAGCTTTCAAGGGTGATCTTGTCAGATTTAAATTCTGCCGGTGATTTAACTAAATTTACTAAAAAGGAGTATGTCGACATTCAAGGAAAGCCAGCACATTTACAAAAGCTGAGCTAGATTTTAAAGCTTGCATCAATAAATGGAAATAGTATTTATTCAGTAGCAATAGAAAACTCAAAGTAGTGTTTGAAAAATTCATAATGAACTGCAAATTTATTTATAATTTTACTGAAAAAAGTTCCAGAGTAATAAAGAAGAAAAATTAATTTTACTTTAAAGAATATGAGTTCTGCAGCATGCAAACTGAGTAACAAAATAATGATGTAAGTTGATTTGAAAATACCCACTTTTTATTTAAAATTGTATTTTACAGAGAGCACAACATTTAAAAGACTTTTCTTTTTTTTAAACTCTCATAATGTGCTTTAAAAGCTAATTTATTCATATAGTTCCTGAAGCTGTAGCATAAGACCCGTGATAGTTTGTCAGTCTAGGATTGTCTATATATAAACTATATCGCAACCTCCACATAGTAACATGCTATTTTTATTTTCTGTAACAGCAAAAATGTTATCTCCATTACTGAGTTACAAAAGTATTAAAATTGTATTTTAAGAATTCTTATTAAAAACATTTAAATATTAATTAAACATGTCTAAATTCTCTACTTTAGCATCCAACAAGTTGCACGTGCTAATACAATTCAGAACTGCATTCAATGCATTTTACTCCAAACTACCCACATCACCTACAAGAGTGAATAAAAGCAAAACACACATTTATGAATGCACCTATTTTTTACAGTATTTGTTTTTATCTGTGTGGTTTACAACTATAAAAGACTCCCTAGCATGTCCCTTTAAATGAGCAATACTAAGATAACACGTACAGATTTTAATTAAAGCACAAGAATTATTGAAATAAATTACCCGAGGGCTCCTCTGTGGCACCCTGAGTGAACAGATAATACAGATATAAGTATTTCCTTACGGAACAAGTGCACCATGACAAAGCACTGAGCTACAAGCCCAGTGATCAAAATCCAGGTTTTAAAGACTTTTACACTTACCCGCCTACGGCAGAAGGGCAGGCCCTGTGCAATGATGCTGATGCTAAATATCTTCATCACGGTTTGGTGTGGTAGAGGTTCTTTGGCACTTTTAAGATCAACAGGAACCAAGCCATGGTTGATGGCAGTTTTCCCAGGTTTGGACATTTTATCGGTCTTACTTTGTCAAGTCTACTAACAATGCAAGAACATTACTAAAAGCATTGCTTCTAAAGTTGTGTGATTTCTTTTTTTTTTTTTTTTAAGTTTCAGACTGGTGATTCAGCTCCCCACAGCCTGCTGCCTTTGTCTCTCAACCTTCTCCTGCCAAGTGTCCTGACCTGTCTGCTGCTCAGTGAAGTGCAAGCTATCCTAGTATAGACAGGAATTAAACTACCAAGGGGCAGGCAGACTGCTCCTGCCAGTCAAACAGCTGGTGGACCTCCCCTCCAATGTCAGAAGAGCCCTTCTCCAAAAAGGGATCCACGGACTGAAAAAGAGGAAGAAAATAATGACTGACAGGAGTTTTAACAGACACAGCCACTTACGCCTGCTCTTTTAAAGGAATTTTTTTTTTTTTTTTTTAAAATGAGTTGGCATTGTGCTTTCAGAAGGAGAATCCAATGAGATTCCAACTTTCAGACAGTAAGTGTTACTGCAGGATCAACTCCACCACTCTCCAGGCAGACTTCTGGACTTTGAATGAAATTTGACAGCTAGCGACTTAAAAACTGGACTTTGCTGCTTCTCAGCCACTGTTTACACAAACACAATGTGCTGCTAAGTCCAAAAGTTAAAAAAGGAAACAAAAATGAAGAAAAAAAAAAAAATTGGGGAAAAAAAAAAAAAAAAAAAAAGCAGTTCCCTAAAATGAAGACATTGGCTTGAAACTTGCTCTTTTAATAACAGTAGAGGCTACCATTGTATTTTCACCTACATTGTGATTTTTACCTCCTTTCTCCTGGTCCCCCTGACTTATGTACAGGTACCCCAGCCTGTACCTCCCCCCTTCCCTGCTGCTGTGGGGGGAGCAGCATCAGGGGGTGGGGCTTTGGCTCTAGGGATGCAATGGTATTGGAGCAGTCTTCCCTCTTCTAGCCATCACAGGCCTGGGTACCAGTTTGGTCAGGCCTACCCATCACCCTGATGGACAGGAGAAGGACCCTTCCTCTGACAGCAGCATCCCCCCAATGATGTGGGGAGAGGTCTGCCTGCCCTTAGCAACAAACCTGACTGAGGACTGTTTTTCAGGAAAAAAGTTCTTACTCCACCAAACAAAGCTAGAACAGCAATGTCTATTACTCAGATTATCCACAATTAGTTTACTTCAATTTTGAATAATTTCTTGATCAAATTAGCTTTCCTACAATGCCTCCAGGTTGCCACAGTCCTTTTCCGACCCCTATACTTGGTCATATTTCGTAAAAGTATACTCAAATTCTGAAAACCTTTTTGAACAAGACTAAGTAGAAAGAGACAAAAGCATGTGAAAATGTCTTATGAAATTGCTGATAAAAGACACAGAAAGACATCAAAGCTCTTGTATGAACTGAGTCGGTACAGCTCTAAACACAAAGAATAAGTGACCATTAAGAAATCTTACAAGTCCCTTTATGCACAACCTAGCAAAGATAATTAACTGTATAATCATGTAAGGGCAAAAGAGGGAGTGTAGTAATGCTTTAATGCTTGAAGCACAACACTAACTTGACAAAAGACAGCGTTAAAATATGCCTGTATTAGCATCTCTGCTTAGCCCTTTGTTTCCCCTTCAAAAAGCCAAGCTCTAAGCATGTCTCACTTGAATACAGAGGGCCTCCCCTGACCAAACATGTCCTTCTTGAAAGCTTTTTTGCAAAAAAAAAAACCTACATAAATTCCTAATGTTTCATTGAGTATATATACACTACAGTAAGCATTCACTTATAACAAAATATCTCTTTCTCAGACCAACACAAAAATCTTTTTTTTTTTTTTTTTTAAACATATGTTGCATATGGAAATGCTGTTATAGAATGCTGGGTAGTATTTTCATGTACTAATTATTTTTTTATTTTCTACCATTTCATTCAAATACCATTCTAAAGCACATTTACACATATATTTTCTTCTAAAAGACTCTTTACATTTCCTTCTTTATACTTCATCCTATAAACTCCAAAACACAGTTTCCCATTAGCCTGTACTAAACTGCAGTATCATCAGATCACAGTTTATAGTTCCATACTGGATTGCTTCATAATTTATGCAACAAATATTAGGATTTTACTTAGCTGGAAGATTTTGAAAAGGTGTCTTGGGATCTCAGTTTCACTCAAGTAAGAAAACTTCACTGAAGTACTCCAAAGTGGGAGAAAAAGTAGCCTTTTGTTTCTACTTCAAATAACTGAAGTGAAGAGAGAGTCAAAAACCTAAAGAGCTCAACTCACATATCCTTATTGGTGTAACATTCAAAAAGAAGCAACAGGTCAAAGTTTTCCATTTTTGATGTATCGGTGTCTCAATCATTCCAACAAAGTGGGAAGTTTACCAAAATGTATTTATATTAATGCAATTTGAGATTTGAATAGTATGTACATAACACAACAAGATCAGATACAGTACTTTGTACAAAGCAAACCTCAGATTCTAGTTTAATAAATACTCAATATTTCATTTAGTTGCATACAGAAATGTCTGTGTGTGTGCGAGCCAACAGAAATTGCTGAAACAAACTCAGTGTTAAAAGATTATTCCATTGCGCAATTGCTGAAAGGAAAATGTGACAGTGTGGCAGATCACTATTTCAGTACCAGCCCTTATTAGATGATATCAAAGCCCAGTATCTTACTATGTTACAGGCTTACTCCTCCTCTTTTTTTCCCCCCTCCCAAAAATTAGCTCACAACCAAAGTGGAAAACAGGAACACAACTTGGCCTGTTTACAGACTGACATACAATTGGGGAGCAGACAAGACTGAAGTAAGGCATTCTCCAAGCACTGCTCACAGTGCAAGACTCCAGTCACAGGTTATTCTCACACCTCTGAAAAGACAAAACTCTGATTGTCAGCCCTTCTTCTGTGATTTGAAATAAAAGTCTCAACAGTACATTAGTTTTTCCTCAGGAACTTCCAAACTATTCTAGAGTAATTTCACAGGGACACACTTCTAGCTAAAAAAAGTATGATGTTCACATTCAGTGTAGTCCACTTTGTAAGTGGATAAATCCAAAGCAGAATAATGGGGGTTTTCTGTCACACACATGAGATTACAATGCTAGATTTCACACTTTACCATAGCATTACTGAAAAGTTTCAGTTTTAATCCCACACTATTTTTTCTCCCTTTTTTAACATCATCTCCCAGAAAAAAAGGTTGCACTAGCAGATGAGATTTTGTTGGCTCAATTTTGTTTCCATGTATCATCACTTCTTTTTAGTCTTCGCTTTGCTATGCGTTACTGACTGTAGGTATTATTGTCTTACAGTAATGTTTAAAGGCCCCAAACTATGCTGGCTAGCTATAAACATTTAATAAGAGAAAGTCCTCAGCCTGAAAATACAACACAGTCTAATTTAAGCAAGAAGAGGGTGTAAAAGGAAGACAAAAATGAAGAAGGTTGCTTATCTTAGAAGTGTCAGGAATATATTGCATACACTAGATATTGCTTATTTTTTATTTATTACACATCTAATTCTAATTTAAGCTCTAAATGCAAACTTTAAAGAGACACTCTGTTGTTGCTATCTTTAAAAGTGTGCATTTTTTATGTTATACAGGATGAAAACATGTATAAACAAATGTGAAATTATGAAAATTTGAGCTTTAATGCTTTGTAATACATTTTTCTAACACTGTTTCTAAATAAATTGAGGCTGTTTTTCCAATGTTCTTTTTAAGTGCCTGCCTGTCGCTTGTGTCTGAAATTGGATCACTTTATTTAGATGCATAAAGTACTTAAAAACTTGAGTTTGAAAATACTAGTTTGAGATTGTCATGGACTAGTAACTATAAACTCAAGAATCCAAAAGACTGCTCTTTCTTTTTCTGCCAGTCCAGTGAAGAGATGTCTTTGTAAAATGAAAACATGTAGTAAGCAGTAATAATTTCCACAACTTTCAATCAGAGTAATTCAAAGGGATTCTCCAGCAGAGCTTTTTAGGAGCTGTTTACCAGAAAGCAAAGGTTACAAAATTAACTAGCTCATTCAGTATACTTAACTCAGAAAGGCCACGGTTTTAAGGCATGAATCTAAGAATTTATCCCAACAGTGAAAACCTGTTTACTCAAACTTTACAGAATCTTCTAGTGCTGACAATCGTTTTGCATATTAACATTACTGGGAAAAAAAACAAACAAAAAACCAACACTCATAATATTTTAATATGGTGGTGGAAAAGTGCAAGACCTATAGAGGCCTAAATGAAATATTTGCAAGTACAGAAAGATTAAAAACGCAGAAAGCAGAACCCCAGATAGTTTGTTCTCAGTTCTTAACATTGGTGAACAGCTGCCCTCAAATGGATAAACCAGAGCACTGCAACATTTTAAAAGTCACCTTCTCAAAATAATAATAGTAGCATAATATTCCTTTGAATATATTTTATAATATACTTCCTAAATAACCTTTTTAGTAAGCTCTGCATAGCTGTAGCATACACTGTAATTTACATTATACATAAGCCTTATTGCTCCATTCCCTCTCCATGCTGGTCCCTGCCACTTGTAGAGTGAGAACCATTTTGTTTCCGAAGCAAGGCTGTCTGTACTACATCCATAACTACTCTTATATAGCAACCGTGGCCCCAAGTTTATTTATTTGAGGGATTTGTATACAAATAGTTCCCAAATGATACACTGCATATTAGCTTGCTTTGTACAGGCAAACAAATACAGAGTATGCCAACAAGGCACTGCTGTACAAAACTAATTGCATGGGTGGTGCTGCACAGAAAAAAATCAGTATCCTCTGAAGAGTCTCCATCACATCTGAGTTTACCCAATACAAAAACCTGCATGTACAAAAAACCAGAACGAGACCCAGACCCCTGAAGAGTGTATAGAGCAAATCAAAGGAGAGTATAATTTTCATTTCACAAGATCAGAGTTTCCTAAAAGATGTACAACTGAATAGTATGCAAAAGGGGTAAAACTCCTATTAAGACATGCAAACTGGTGGCTTTCTCTGTACTTAATGGGAAAAACAAAACAAAACACAAGTCTAGACCTGTTGTACCATGAGCAACAGAACGAATGAAGCTCAATTGTGCTTGAAATACCTCACAGCTTCTCCAAGGCCTTACGGTCCCAAAACATCAGGGGACCTACATGGAAGAGTCACTCTAAACAGTCCAGCCATAGCACAGCTTTAGTTCAGGCTCACGGCTTGCTATGAGTTTTCACTAATAAATGGCTTCTACAGTGTAAAGTAAGGAACAAACATCAACTGAACCTGTTTACATGGTCAGAACAAAACCCAATTCCACAAGGATTCAATAACGTCCAACCAGGTGATGGTCACTCTGTAGACTTCATCCTCAGCAGATGCATTAGTAAGTCTCTCCCTTTCCTACCTTCACTCTAGTAACCCTTGAAAACTTCTGTAATCTTAATCTCTCCCTTTGTCAAATTGAGGGAAAATTAGTCAAGAGTTTCATAAACTCTAGAAAGGCAGACAGACAGTGACAGGCAGATGTCTCAACTGCACAAGCTTTGTTTCCTTCAGCAACAAAGCTTAATAACATAGTGAACAAGAAACCAGATTTTCTTAATTTGTACTGAGATGATACTTCCTGGTTATAATTCTGGCTCTGGAATCATACTGAGGTATAGCCATTAATAACTACTGTGATGAAAGAGGTTGGTATCTAACAAAAAAATCTAGTTTAAAATTTTTGCCATGAAAGGACAAGAAGGAGATACACCTTTCACCGTGTGTTGAGTTTATGTATGTGTGCGTGTCAGGGGGAGCTGTTTTTTGTTAGTGAGGGAATGGGCCACCTTGTGACAGGGCAAAGCTCCCCTGGCTCCAAGGCGAACCCCCCCAGCCCAGGCTGGGCCAGTGAGCAATAGAGAAGCACCTCTGTGAATCCATATTTGTGAGGGAAGGACTGTCCTGAAAACAAGAAGGTGGAGTGAACCTGGAGGAGAGGCCATTGACCTGAACAGAAGACGACCATCGGCCTAAACAAAGAGAGAGCTTCTTGCCAGGAGGAAGAAGGAGGAGGGGAGGACAGAGAACCTCAGACACCCAGTTCAACCACATGGAGTAGAAGAAGGCAAAGGAGGTCCCTGCAGCCCATGGAGGTTCAATGGTGGAGCAGCTACCCACGTGTAGGCCATGGAGGACTCCACACTGGAGCAGAAAAGCTGAGCCTGAGGGCAAGTGTGACTGAATTGAGACCCTGAGAAACACTCAATGTCAGAGCGAGGGTGGATCCCCAGAACAGGGGAGTGAGTCTGCAGCCTGTGGATGTCCCCATGCCGGAGCCAGGAGCTGTGCTTGAAGATGTCGGTGACTCCATGGGAAGCTCGCGATGGAACATCTTGTTCCTGGACTTTCATGCCAGGAAGAGCGGCAGAGGTGAACTTACTGCAACCCCCATTCCCTGTCCTCTTGGGGGAGAGAAGGTAGAGAAATTGGGAGCAAAGTGATTTGAGCTGGGGAAGAAGGGAGGGGAGGGGGGGAGGTGTAAGATGTGGTTGTTCTCTCTCACTGCGCTACATGGATGAACGGCAACTAATGAAATTAATTTTTCTTCCCCAAGTTGAGTCAGTTTTGCCCGTGACCATAACTGGTGAGTGAGCCCTCCCTGTCCTCATCCTAATCCCATGCCCCCTTTGTTGTGATTCCCTTCCCATCTCACCGGGTCGGGGGGAGTGAGTGCAGGACCACACACAGCTGCTGGTGGAAGATGGTACAAGTTAGATAACACTCCTATACTGAAAAAAATTATAAAGGTTCAAACAAATATAGAGATGATGATAAAGCTGCTGTCTGGCAACATACTTCACACTCCACAAGATAGCATTCCCCAGAAATCCACTAGTAGATGTCAAGGAAGAGATGAAGTATCAAGTGTATCAGCAAAGGGGAAATCATCAGATAAACATGTCTACTAGACATTTTTCATGCCTATGTGCATCTGTTTCAGCATCCTTCTATTTAACTGTGAGTGCATGAAGAAATGAAATCATACTCAAATTTGACTTACTGCATTTTTATACCTGTGTATGACATTTAATTACACTAGCCTGCCTGATGGAGAACCAAAGCAGTAGGTCAGACTAACCAATAGCAAGGGTTCAATGATTGTGACCATGGAAGTAAGTGAGTTTGAACGACTGTCAGTGAAAAACCAACAGATCTCCATTGGATCTGTTGGATCCCACAGCTGATCATCTTTGGAGCTGAACTGAGACAAACAGGTCAGACAGAGATTCCAGTGGCAAAAGGAAAAGAGTGGCACCTCCTCCCCTTGCTCTGGCCATTTTATTACAAACTCTTCCTTAAAGTAGCTGTAGACCTTGTCAGGCTTGTGAGCTTTGAAATTATTCCCGTAAATAGGTACCTGAAAAGCCTGGATTTTTGTTGTTGCTGAGTTCATTTTCCACTAGACTACCAAATGTAAGCAGCTCACAAAGCAGCCATATGCATGATGAGACAAACACAAGACAAACAGCAAAAGTGGAGTAGTTGAGACCTCCATCTTTGGGCAACAATGAGCTATTAGATCACCTCTCTCTGTTCACAGATTCCTTAGCACGCAATATTGGTCCCGAAGAGACGTCAATGGTAAAAGCTTCACAGTCATCTCAACAAGTGGAGAATTCCATCTCAGGAGAAAGAGAAGGGAACATGCAGGCACATGCAGCTATAGGTGTGGGATCTGCCCTCAGTTGCAATGGTAGTAGTGCAAAAGAGCATTTGACAAATTACAAGGGACAATTTGCACAAACTAACTTTTTGTGAGGCACATTAGGTGGTGATGAAAGAAACATATAGACTGTCTAGTAAACTGTATATTAGCAAGACTATATAATATCAATAATACTATCATATCATTAAAATAGATACTAAACATGCAAATTTGAAAAAATCAATTCCTATGATATTTAGACATCCCTGTAAGTATACATAATAACCTGTAAGCAGAGGACTATATTATTCACCTTTACTCCACAAGCCTCCTAACTTTATTTACTGTATTATGGGGTCTTGACTATCTTTAAAGTATGTGTTTTAATTTCTTCATCAAACATTTCAAAAAGTATTCCAAGTATGTAACAGAAATCCAGCTGCATCATCTAAATATTCCAGAAATGTCTGCCTGGTCCTCACTGGCTATAATATGACTTGTTGGATAAGCAAGTTTAACTCTTTGGTCTAGGCAGAGTTGCACCAGCTGTTAAAAAGAATTGCTACAGCTGCTCTGCAGGAATTTATTTGCTGACCACTTATTTACACTGCTGTTGCACCTTTAAATAAAGCTGAGACAAGAATTAAGAACTACAACAGGTACAGAAGTCATGCAATATTTCATACTGGATTAAAATGCAAGTTAAATTCCCAGCTGAGAATAAGACGGGGGAGGGGAAAGCAGGTGTTTTTATTAGTAAGGAGGCTGCTTTCATGAGAAAGATAGGAAACTGAAAAATTGGTTTTCCATACAGTAATTCAGCTTTTCTTATCATTGTATCACTTTTCCATATGAAACACAAGACTTTCAATGAGAAATTCTCTACTTATATACATACATGCACAAAATACACACAAGGCAGTACCAAAGTATTTAAAATATGATTAACAGTTTCTTAATAGTGTCCAAAAAGCACTGCCAAAAATTAGTTTTGAACTTAAAATTTTCTTCCTTTCTACATACTAAATGGGCAAAGGAACAATCCTCAAATATCAGAAAGAATGGGACAACACAGTACATCTTCATATTAGCTATATTACCTCCTGCCAAAGTAAGAGGCTGAACAATGTGAAATATTACATTTTGTGTGTTTGAAACAATATAGACATCAAGGTCTATTTTGATACAAGATTGTGTTTTTCTTACTAGAACTGTAAAACACACATAAAGCTAACAAATGCAACCACTGATTGTTACACTGGCATTCATTTGATAGCACCAAATTAAGCTATATAATCCTTTTCAGCTGGTTAACAGCATACTGGCAAAGGAGTGTGAGGCTATTTATAAAGCTCAAGATATGCAAAGTAAAGAATGCCTAGACTACAGCAAAAAGCAGGTAGTCTGTGGAAGGGCTGTCACTCTTGATGTGGTTGCCACCTTGATGTTTTATTTATCTTCTTTCCCTTTTTTCCATCTTTTTTTCTTTTTAGAGGAAAGGGAAGCCTTGCCTGTGGTTTTTTTAAGGAACACCAGCTTTCTCTGATTTTTTCAAATATCATTTACTATTTAAAGTGCTTGTATGTATTTAATAAAAATCGACTTTTTGTATATGGACAACCAAATGCAGCTTTGAGTTTATTGGTTGTCTGATACTCTGACTTCAAACCCTACCAGCAAAGAAATGCAATGCAGCAGTACTCAAGTTGGACTGACACAGCATAGGAAGATTTTCCACAGTGTGTCCTCCAAAACAGGTACACAAGCATACATGTCAACACAGCGTTTAGCATGCTTGCTGTAGGACGTGTAATACTAGTGCTTTACACCAAGCCAAAAACTGTGCAGATGGGTGAATGCCTCAGGGTATCATCTGAAAGTGTCCTTGCTCTGGATGAAGTGAGGCTTAAAGAGAAGGAACAACATTATTACATCTGGCAAGATCAAAGGATCCATAACAAATGGCTTTAAGTCTGATTTCTTCCATTTAGCTGTGTCACTTAGTTTCTTCGCTTCATTTTTACTTACTCATTTTAATTAAGTGAATTATTTTCTGTGTGTTTTAGAAAATCTGACCAAGGGACCAAAACTGAAGGACTTACGACATTGGTAAAAAGAGTGTTCATTATTTGTTGTCTTTTAATTTTTTTTTAGTACCCAGTATATTTGGGTCAATAATGATCACAGTAGCTGCCATCCTTAAGGCTCACTTCATAATTTAAGTGAGAAGAACAAAGGGTCTCCTGCCCACTTCCAAACACAGATAACCAGTGGTTGGGTGACATAAGAATGCGATTTGCACTTACAGGAAACGTTGCTCATACTTTACTTAAAAGTAGTAATGACTTCTGATGATGAATAAGGTAGAATTTATCCCTGCTGGCAATCTATGGTGGCTGTAGGTACATTTTCCACTTCAGCAGAGGCACCAGGGATTGAACAAATGTATTAAAATTTAATAAGCATTAACATATTTCATGACACAGCTGAAAAGCACAGCCACAGTCTCCCAAGATTGAATTATAACAAATATTACTAAAAATCATAATTTGCTCCTCTCATATTATGCAATATACAGTCAGGTAGTAAAGTCAGTAGAAAACCTCAGCTTTTAGTAAGAACAAACATAAAAAGAAGTAAGGTTCTATTAAAAAAACAGTTGGTTTAGACTACCTTGACTTGGTATAGAAATCTCTGCACTACCTTAGTAACTGTGTCCTTCTCAGATCCTCTCCCCCTTCCCAACTCATGCTGTTACAAACAAAATTTAAAATTAGCAAGAGGAGAAGAAAAGAGGAATAAAAGAAGAGAAGAGATATAGCAACAGCAATATCTTCCACTTGTATTTCAGTGATTATTACAGAGGTACCCATCCACGCACAAGAACTCATGACTTCCACCTTTAAAATCTCAACAACTATACGTAACATTACATCATTAAGCTGTAGCATACAGAGTCAATGCACATCAAGTTTTAGAGAGGTTTTTTTTTTTTTAACATAAAGCACATTTTACAGTAATTCAGTGAAGTCTTGAACTTGTTTGGCCAGGAGAGAATGGGCAGAACTCTAGCAAAGTTTACATGATGTTGAAGTTTAGATAGTGTTCTCATTAACCACACCATGGACAAGAGGGAGAAGATGCTTGCAAAGAGAAGTTTATAGAAACACTATAAACTCTAGGTTTTATAGGGATTTTTCTAATAGAAATTTCACCAATAAAGAAAACTAAAACATTCACATACAACCTAAACAAAACATAACAGATTAATTAACCTACAGTAGATGCAAGTTATATCATTACTACACAAGCATAGCTTCACATGCACGGATCAGACACCACATACTACCACAGAAAAACAGTTCATGTGTCAAAAATCATCCTTTGTTCATAGACAATAGATGCTGCCTGTTCAAACGTTCAGCTGAGACAGCTTGGAAATCTTGATTTTAAGCATTCTGCTTGTTCAGAAATTATTAAACTAGCACAGAAACTGACACAGTCTAGTTTTCTTCCTTATACTCAAGAATTTGTAAAGATATGTAAATTACTTTACTAAGTGTATAGTTTGCTGAATAGCAACATGTTCTGCAGATAATGAAAAGTCTCCTACAGAAAGAAAGGATATATTGCTATTTTGCAGATTATAGTGAGTGAGAAATGCATCAAGAAAAAAATGTTAGTCCCACAGCAGCTGTTAAATGTAATTCTGGTCCCCAGATCACCTTCTAGTCCTCCAGCCATCTAAGCTAATTTCAGATCTCAATTTTGTAAGTATAAACCACAAATGAATAGAAGAATTGCAGTGATCATAACTTATGTTTTTAAGCATACACTTCAAATTCATAAGCAAAAGAATATTTAAGGCCGTCCATTTTTGAAAAATTCAGAACCAAAAGCTAACTCACCAGCAAAAGTTTTACTTTCTTCACACTTTGATTCACCATTTGCATCAAATTTCATAACCAATAACATCAACTTCAGTTAAGCCCCAAAAGGTGAAATAGGTTGAAATCAACACTCAGAACAACAACAGCCACTGATAAAATGTTCAGTAAATACAGCTGTATCACTACAGACTGGGCATATTTGGGCTAATGATCACATCAGGCAACAGCATCTGCCACATAGTCAAGAACAAGATAAGGAACAAATGGCATATTTAAGTGGGGCAGAGCTCCTAAATGTATTTGTTAGACAAGCTATGTATCCCAACAGAGTAAGTACACTGACAGTAATCTCAAGCACATTTTCAGTATTTCTACTTCATAATGTTTTTGCCATAGAATTAGTGAGTTGAAATGGTATTTACTATTGTATTGGGTTTGCATGGCAAGGTTTTGGTAAAAAAAAAAAAAAGGCAAGCTCCTTTTCCTTTTGAGAACAAAGATCCAGGGCAAAACTCATGTTGGTACAAAACCTGTGGTGATTTGAGTCACACAGGCAAGTTCCTTTCCAATATTCACCTTTAAGGAGCTCTGCATAAGCCAAGCAACTAAAAGACAATTCAAGTCAATGCAACCTCATGGCAATGTATCAATTCTGAGCAAATCTAAACCAAGAGGCTGTTTCTCTCCACCAAAGAGTGGCTGGCATCTTCTCTGCTTTAGGGAACTGCTGGAGACATGCCTGTGAATAAACATCCAATATGGCTACAGAAGGATTACTTGTATGTTCAAGAGAAAATACTGAATGTGTCTGGTAAGAACCACCAGGAAATAAGGAAAGTATATGCTCCGAGATGCAGGCTATAGCTTTACTGCACAGAGGGTGCAATTGTACATTAAGTCAGACACTTGCATAGAAAAATCTGGCACAATGAAAAGCTCTGTAGTTTTATTTTCCAGCATGCCTAGCTGAGGTAAATCCCTTGACAGGAGTTGAAAGACTGACTTCAGTTATTGGCATAGAAGTAGAAAATTGCTTGTTCCTTACTCAGCTAGGGTTTTAGTCTAGTAAGTGACCTCTGTAATGGGAAACTAAATGAGAAACTAAATCAGCACTACATCTTTCCACATCAAAAAACATGCATCTTCCTGTAATAAAGGGAAAAAAATAACCAATGAATATCTGGTTATTAAATACAATTTTGTAGTCAAAACTATGACCCAAACTGTCAGCATCAATGTTTTCTGTTAAACTACTTTTCTTCCTTCCCAGGCATCTGATACCGAAAGAACTTCCCCTTCTGCTTAAAACAATGTGACGTTGAAAGTCAGTTACATACTAACTAGGCCTAGTCAAGTTGATAGTCTAAAATAGACAACAGGAGACTTGAGGTGTCGAATCTTTGATAAGGTGGTGATGATAGAATAAACCATTTTTGTGGAGACAGAAGTGTTGTAAACAGGCCAAGAGATGGACTAAGCATGTGCAGAAGAAAAAATGAACTAAAGGGCACGGGGACAAAAGCTTCTATGATCATCAGATGACCCCGAAGATGACCAGTATGCATGTGAAAAGGACATTTAAATGTATTAATAAATTCTTAGAAGTGTGATGAATATGTTGTTAATTTATTGGAAAATAAATGAATATGCATGTTTTGATAGTATAAAGCTTTTGTAGAAGGACAAGTCGGTATGCACGAGAGGTGGAATGATCCCCCGTGTATCCGGTGCCGTAATAAAGAAGTGCCTGCTGCTTGAGACTACATTGGTGTTAAGAAATTCATTCCTGATTTCAGTGACATATCCAGATTCTCGATTTTCCTTTCTTTACACAATTACTTCACAAATTATACATTAGCACTGTAATTTAATTCTGTAGTAATATTTGTGAAAATTATACTGAAAAGAGGTAAGACACCTTTCATTAAGGGAAAGAAAAAAACAGAATTTATTATAGAATAAATTCCTGTCCTTTGACTGCAAGTGACATTTTAACATAACAGTTAAATGTAATTACTAGGTATTTCAAGAACTTTGCATAAGAAAGGCGAACTAGATAGCCAAGCTCTCAGATAAGCCACAAACTATATTATAGATAACCACAGTACTACAAGCAGAGCCCACACAGGAATTAGGAAGCTTCATGATCCGCCTACAGACTAGGGAAAATTAACTGAGCAGCAACTATTTAACACTAGATTTACCTGCAAGTGAAGGTGTAGGAGCAATTCTACTTATAAAAGGGAGATGTACAGCTAAACCTCAGCAACCTTTGGACAGCAAATGAAGCCATTACGTGACACAGTCAAGTAAAGCAGAGAAAGTGAGAAGTACTTGCCAAAAGAAGTGATAATTGTAGCAAAGAAGCATGCTGCAGGTTAGTACAGATGGGAAGAACCATGCTGTCTACAGGGAAACCCAGAATCTGCATTCCTTCCATGAACGCCTTAATATGTAACAAACTACATCTTAATGACAGTTGCATAACCTTTCCAAATGATTCTGCATGCTTGGAATCATTAGCAACTAAACTGTGCAGCATATAAATGAGAAAGAAGTCAAAGGTTAAAAGTGTTGATTGATATTATGAGTATGAACACTTCTAATGTTATTACAGTCCAATAGGAAAATAAGGCTCTGTATGGGAAGAGTTGCTCTGTTGTTTGTTTGGGGTTTTTTTAAATAGCAAAATTTGCTGCAAAATAACTAAACTGTCTTGGTAATGCAAAAATAATTCTGACTGGCAGCTGTGAAGACCATTTACTTATCTTAACTCATTGTACTTTAGTGCTCTAGTTCAAAATAACCAAGGGAGGAGAAAATTTGCCAGTTCCTAAGCTTTTAAAAGAGAGTGATATGAAAGAAGCTTTAATTAAAAAGAAGAATCCCAGGGAAAGGCAAGAGGAAAAAAAAATTCTATTACCAATGGGGTTTTTTTGTTTGTTGTGGGGGTTTTTTGTTTGTTTGTGGGGTTTTGTTTGTTTGTTTGTTTTTTACAGCCTGAGTGATTCTTAACATGTATCATTTTTGACACAGCTTTAGTTGAACTATTACTCAGTTTATAAACCTCTTTAAAGACATCTCAGGAGATGAAAAGGCATGGAGAACTTAAGATATCCTATGTGTGATCCTGAGAAAAAAAGAAAAAGATAAAAAAAGAATCTCTTTCTGTAGTATAAAGTGTTTCTTTTTCTCTTGTGCACTCAGGGCAGAGAACTATACACTGCATTTTTATCACATAAGCCATCTGAAAATATTTAATAGTTATTTTTAAAGGAAATATTCTTACATCATTTCATATAATGGAAACAGATTTCTTCACCAGTAAAAAAACATTAAGTCCTTCTGTTCTCATTGTATTTATTCCCTGGACTTAAAAAACACGTTTCAAGTTTTTAGCTGCAGGAGCAGGAAAAATCTTTGCAAAGGAACACTGCACAATCCTCTGTAGGGCTGCAGCAAAGCAACAGCAGCACCCTCTGCTGCTCAGAAAACAGGAAAAATATTAACACACACTGTTAGAAAACCACTATCCCACCTACACACAATATTCCAGTCTTCTCTCAATGGCTTATGCTGCCTGTACACAAAACAAAAACCTACTTGCAAGGATCAGCATTTCTCTAATCATTCTTTATTTCCCCCTACAAGGCTTTTTAGTCTATTCACATTCCGACAGTAACTGTAGACTTTCATACAGGAGTCCTTTTCCACCTCACATATGCACAAACTGCCCAGGGCAACCTCAGTTCTCTTTTTTTAAAAAAAATAATGCTATCCTTCCATGCAAAGCCAAAAATCACTGAAAAAATAAATCCTTTATATCCTTGTGCTCACAGTAAAAAATTCTGTCCCACTTTGCACGATTTGAGAGCTAAAAGCTACATATGTAAACATGGCTCTAGATTTCTTTAAGAACTTGTGAGATGAGTATTTCAGCTCTGAGGAACAGATCTTCCTCAGAGAAGACGTTAGAACGTTAAATTCATGGTAGCTTGGGTATAAGCAAGCATAACTTTCCTCCCCTCTTCTAAAAAAATATGTCAAATCCAAACCAAAGCTGAATGAACCTGTAAATTATTTTAACTGAAAACAATTTCTAAAATAATCAAGAAGCCAATACTCCTCCAAACAAGAAAAGTTCACAGCAGTTAAACAAAAACAACTAATCTCGATGGAAACCGAAAGCCTCAATTAAAACCAAAAGATTTAAGTATACTGAAGATCACAGTTATCAATAATTAAAAACTACAAAACTGGGAGTAGTAGAAATAGTTAAACAAAAAGACAGACAAAAAATTGAATGAGTTAAAGATTATATATATTACTCAAAATCATTTTCAAGAATTAGAACAATCAAAATATTTCAGAAATCTCAAATAAACTTAACGGTATATAGAAAAAAAATTAGAAAATGAAACAGAGTACAACCTGGATAACCACAGCCTGAAACCCAGGTGTCAATCCATGAGAAAATAATGCAATGGTTGATACAGAAAAAGATTAACAGAGTTGGTGCCAATTTTTCCAGAAACACATGCTGGTTATCATCTAGCTCAAACACCAGTTTTGAGAAAGATAAAATATTGCTAGCATGATATATTTGTTAATACTACAATTTGAAGAGTATGAACTGAGGTAGACAAACAATTTAAATCTAAAATAAGCAAGAATGTTTATTTACACAAGCTATTTTCCAGTGATGGTGACTACCAGTAATACGTTCCTGTCCTTGCAGTACTACAGAATCCTACGTGTACTGAGGGATAAAAGCATTTAAGGGCAGATGCTATGAAATATGTGATACATTGTAAATGCATACATTTGCTCATGATGTGGTTAATTGTTACCTGACCATTCCTAAGGAACTCAAAGTCATCACAGAACTCTGGAAATGGATGCCACAAATATGATGCAATCAGTGAAGAATCAGCATCAAGCCCACATTCCTGCAAGAGTCCTGCACATATTACTTACTTTGCCCTCCTGTGCTACTTAATATTTTTATATAACAGACTTGACAACGTTTGATAGGACACAGACCAATTGGAGTAAAAATTAACAAACAGTAAGTAGTAGATTCATCCATCACAGCTGACACTGGTGGCACAAAAACAAGTTTCACAGAAGTACAGCACACAGCAAGGGAGCAGGTAATTCAGCCAGAGTTACGAGGAGAGCTGTGCTACACTACAAATGCTGAGAAGCGTATCTGAAAAGCTAAAAATAAGTCTATCAAGTTCGAGACTCTTAGGACGAGTCTATCGTCAACAGGTAGAACAAGAAATCACTTGTAAATACAGCTGATAAGTCTACAAACACTCCTTTTTCTTCTCAAAAGCAGCACATTAATTAGTTGTGTTTATTTTTACTCTGGTAATTCATTCATGCTCCAGCACAGCTATATTTCTACAACGTTTCTTAACACAGAAGGTGTTCCTATGGTAATTGTTGCTTTTTTTTTAATGAACTGGTAACATTAATGTTGGATTGTGTTAGTCTTACCGTGTAACCATGATCTAGAGCAGCGCCAGCTCAAGCAGCTTGCTACCTGTACTGATCCTTCGGGTACACAGTAAAATAGAGTTGCACCATGAATCAAGAACAATTCTCAAATACAGTTACTACCAAGCTCCCCAACAGTTCTTGCAGGAGCACAGCCTGGGGACAGAGCACAGACTAAAATGGCCAGCACTGCACAGAAACAAAATGCAAAGCAACTATCAGACCACACAGAAATTGTGCATCTATAAACAAAAATCTTTCAGACAACTTCCTTCAGTTTGAAGTTCCAGTTTATGTCCAAGACAACTTGAAAAAAAAGAAAGAAAAAACCTGCATTCATTACTGGAGGTGGAGTTCAGCTATGGTAGCCACCCAGCAGAAAGCCATGTCCTGTGCTCTCACCAGAATGGATGTGGCAACCCAGACAGAGCTCCCATGAAAACACGCAGCCGTCCAGGTCTCAGGCTGCAGGGAGTGCCAGAGGCTTTCACCAGTAACTGACACCAGCAGCCAAAACAGCTGTGTGAGGTGTGACCAAGTGGACAATCTGCTCAGACTGGTGGTAGAGCTACCAAAGGAAGTAGAAAAGTTAAAAAGCATGAGGGAGTCTGAGAAAAACAGACTGGTGGAATCATCCTCTGCCCTCCCTGAGACGGGAACATCCACTAGAAAAAAAACCAACATCAAGGGGATCCTGTATCCTCCCTGTGCCAGGCTGAAGGCAGTAGCTTAAAGGAAAGGAGGGAATGGAAGCAAGTCCACGTTCAGGGCAGCAGGCAAATCCTTCCTCCTTGCCCACCTCACCTTCCCAGGAACCTCTGTACAACAGGTATGAGGCTCTGGATGTGGAAGGCCAGTCAACGGATGATGTGGATGGTGGTCCATCTACACCAGAGGTGTCATCAGGGTTAGAAAGGCCTACAGCCTGTATCATAACCACCTCCACAAGGAAAAAAAGATAGGCTATAGTTTTAAGTGGCTCCCTTCCAAGGGGAACAGAGGGTCCAACATGCCAGACAGACTCTCCTCTTAGGTCTGCTGCCTCCATGGGCCGAGGTTAAGGACATCTTAGCTTGCTACAGTCCTCAGACTACTACCCATTACTGCTCTTCCACGAGGGTGGCGATGAAGCTGCAATGCATAGTCCAAAGGTGATCAAAAAAGACTTCAGGGCCTTGGGATGGCTGGTGAGGGAACCTAGAGCACAGGTTATTTTTTTCCTCTCTCCTTTCAGTTGTGGGCAGTGACATTGAAAGAAACAGATGCACCCAGTCTATCAATAATGGCTCTGTGGCTCATGTCACTGACACAGTTTTGGGTTTTTCGATAATGGGATGGCCTACATGACCCCAGGTTTGCTGGTGTCGGATGGGATTCACCTCTCTCAAAGAGAGAAGAAGGTCTTTGCTCACAAGCTAGTGGGGCTCATTGACAGACCTTTAAATTAGACTTGAAGCAGGAAGGGGATAACATCAGGTTTACCTGTGACAAGCTGTGAGATGACATGCCAAGGTTAGAGGGATGGGGTGCTCTCACCCTGTTGCTCTGTGATGTGCTGGCTATACTGCAGCACACTTGAAGTTTTTCGAAGAGGATCCAGAGGCTCTTAAGGTAATAGGAGCCAACAGGGAAACACTGGTGAAATACCTCAAAGAAATTAAGAGGTGTTCCTCTAAGAAGGTGACATGGCCAACAGCACAGCTGAAGTGCCTCTACAGCAATGCATGCAGCATGGGTAACAAACAGGAAGAGCTGGAAGACACCGTGCTGCTAGAGAGCTACAACCTAGTTGCCATTACTGAAACTTGGGGGGTCAAATCCCATGACTGGAGTGCAGCTATTGATGGCTACAGGCTGTTCAGAAGGGACAGGTGAGAAAGGAGGGACAGAGCTGTTGCCCTGTACATCAAGAAACAGACAGAGTGTGAAGAGCTGTCTTTGAAGAATAGCCATGAGCAGCTTGAAAGTGTATGGGTAAGAATTAGAGACTGAGGCAACAAAGAGAACCTTGCAGTTGGTGTCTACTACAGGCTGCTTGATCAAGGGGAGCCTACTGACAAAGTCTTCTTACTCCAGCTACAGGAGGCATCATGCTCACAGGTTCTTGTCGTGCCAGAGGACTTCAACCCTCCTGACATCTTCTGGAAAAGCAGCACAGCGAGCTGTAGGCAATTCAGGAGACTCCCAGAGTGCATGGATGATAACTTCTCAAGCCAGACAACAGACAGCCCTACCAGAGGGGAAGTGATACTGAACCTGATGGTCACCAACACAAGTGAACTAATTGGTGATGTCAAGATTGTAGGCAGGCTGGGCTGCAGTGATCACACACTGGTGGAGTTCACAGTCCTGAGGGATATGGGTCAGGCAAAGACTAAAGTCAGGACCCTGAATTTTAGGGAAGCAAAATTCCAGCTCTTCAAGGAGCTAGTCAATAGGACTCCTTGGGAAACTGCCCTCAGGGACAAAGAAGCAGAACAGACCTGGCAGATCTTTAAGGATACTTTCCATAGAATGTAAGAGCTTTTGATCCCTGGGTGTAAGAAATCAGGCAAGAAAGGCAGGAGAACAGCATGGCTGAGTCAAGACCTGCTGGTCAAACTCAAAGGCAAGACGGAAATGCACAGGCAGTGGAAGCAGTGACAAGTGCCCTAGGAAGACTATAGGGACACTGCCTGGCTGTGTAGGGATGGGGTCAGGAAGGCCAAGGTGTAGTTGGAACTGAACGTGGCAAAGGATGCAAAGAAAAATAAGAAGGGCTTCTACAGGTATGTCAGCCAGAAAAGGAAGGTCAAAGAAAGCGTCGCTCCCCAATACGCAAGGTTGGGAAACTGGTAAGAACAGATAAGGAGGCTGAAGTACTCAACAACATTTTTGCCTCAGTCTTCTCTGGCAACCTCTCTTCCCACACTTCTCAAGCGGATGAACAGTGAGGCAGGGACTGGGGAAGCAAAGTCCCTCCCACTGTAAGAGAAGATCAGGTTTGTGACCACCTGAGGAACCTGAATATACATAAGTCTATGGGACCTTACAGGATGCATCCCAGAGTCCTGAGGAATTGGCGGATGTAGTTGCCAAGTAAGTCTCCATGATATTTGAAAAGTCATGGCAGTCAGCTGAATGGTCTTAAATTAAAAGTGAGTAGATTCAGACTAGATATAAGGAAGAAATTTTTTACTTTGGTCCCTTCCAACCCAAACTATCCTATGATAAAATAAGCTTCAGAACTGACCATCAATGAAAACTATGTTCTGTTCTGTCTGTATATAATTTGAGTATGGTTATTTACAAAGCACTTCAAAAAGTTTCCAATGCAGAGACTTAAAAATATATTACTGAGTTTAAGCATTTTCTACATTAAATATCAAGTCCATACCGGTCAATGCAAGTTGTTATATGATACTCAGTAAATCATACTAAATCCAGGGAAACCAAAGTTTTGGAATAAAAACAAGAATCTGAGTTGTAAAAAAGTCAACTGAATGACAGGAAATACCACAATATTTCACTCCAAATTAGAAAGCATATACTTCAGTACCTCTAATTTACTAAGAACTCATGTGAAAACATTGTGACTTTTCAAAAGTCAAAGATGTTAGCTGAGATACTTTAAACACACTAAGGAATTATATACTAATCACTATTACCAAAAACATATTGTTGCAGCTTCCAGAAGTGAACGTTCATCTTATTTAATTGTTCTAGTGCATCTTCAAAACTGATTCTCTATCTCTGTACATTTATGTTCATACTCAAACACATATGGAACCTTGTAAACTTTAATGACTTTTTTGTCATTTTGTTTTGTTTTACATTGTTGGGCTTCGGGGGGGGGCAGGCAGGGCACAGGGGTTTGTTTTTTTTGTTTTGGGGGTTTTAAGTATATTGTAAAAATCTGAGGGGGTTTTTTGAAAAGTGAGAGGAGGATAGGTGTTCTGTTACCAATTAATGATTAAGAAAAATAAATTGGTGCATAGGCTTCAGAACAAAATTCTTCCACAAGACGACTTGCATACTCCTCCTTTTTATTAGTATCACTACTTGAATTATTCTTTCAATTTTTGCTGCTGCTAAGAGTTAACAGAATTTCTCATTCCTGAAAAGTTTTGAAAATATGGTGAACTACTAATGTATGCTGGAGCTAATACTCAAAAAACTTTTTTTTTAATATCTAAAATATTAGGTGATATAAGTAGCAATAAAAATACAAATATTTATTTCCAAATTCTTATTGCAAATCAGAAGTTCTCAACAACCATGGTACCCAATTTACAAAGTCTTCACAAACAGGATATCATATGACACTATCTAATGACTTTGTAACTGAATCACTAACACACTTTTCTTAACCTGTATTTTGTCAGTGAACTCACTATAACCTGGCCAGAAGGAAGAACTTGACGTTTCTTTAATATTCCACCCTATTTTTTCATTACAATGTTTTCATCTAAATGAACCAGATATTCTCAGAGAACACCATACATGCACAATTGCTTACCTTTCTTCTTGCCTGTTTTGAGAAGGAAAATATCATAAATAATGCTGGGAGCGTCTTATTAAGTTTATGAGTTAGCATTTAAAAATATTTATAAAGAAATAATACCTTGATCTTTTGAACATAGTCATCAGAGCTCTAATCCTTAAAATATATAAGAGTATCTGCCCATGTCAAATGCACGCAAATAATTTGATTATTAACAGTTGAAACAGTGTAGGTTTTGTGGACTGCATAAATTCTTCATAATGAGCTCTTCAGGAAGTAAAATCTTCGCTTCATTGTAAAACTTCAGTTTAAGTTAAACATGCAAATTATTTTCCAAAATCCAGAGTTAATGAGTATTAAACACACACAAAAAAGTGGTTTCTCACCTTTGTCTTTATGTAGAATGGCGATGACTGGTGAATGGGCAAGTCCATGAGGCTATTGGAATTTGTGACACTGTTACTGTTGGCATGTTCATCTTCTCTACTGCTGTCATCAGACTGATCGAAATCATCGCTCTCCTGGTCCATTTCCTCCTCCTCTTCCACCTCTTCCTCTTGATCACCAGCATGTTCATCATCATCTTCCTCTTGGTTACAAGTGGATTCTTCATCCACTGTAATAAGTCTATTGTTATTTTCTTCT
>NW_010305879.1:32533-34746 GCF_000700745.2 Antrostomus carolinensis
TCTTCTCCTCGTATCTCCCCATTCCTCCCAATGTGCTGCTCCTCTTGTTGTCGTCTTTGCTGCTGCTCCTCCTCTTCTACAACCCGATTCATCTGTTCCTCATCTACTTGGCTTGAGGAAGCATTACCTCGAAGAGATCCACCAGTTCGTCGCCTCTTGCTGCCCACAGAGAGCAGTTCCTGATTCATTTCCAAAAGCCAGCTTGCTACTTCTTGGACCTTGGCTAGGCTATCTGAAGATGCAAATGCTTTCACATTCTAAGGAGACAAAAAAAGAAAAAGTGGGCAATTACAGAAGTTACATTTTTACTTAGATAAAGCATCAAAAACTTATTTAATTGTATTATTCCCGAGAGATTCAAATTTGAAGAAAAAAGGAATAATTTCGACTTGGCACACAACTGGAAAAACCCAAACAGACTGCAGACAACTTTGCAGCAAAAGATTTATTTCGTCTATCAAACAATCTGATCATGATCTCTGTAAGCACCAGATTCTGCAAAATTCAGGAGAACTACTTGCCCCCCTAGAGAATTCAGAAGAAACATTAATGTTAACAGAAAATTCAAGTATGTAACACTACCTGCTAAAAATGGGAAAAAGATAATTTTTAAAAGGCATTATATATTCCCTCCCATTTGATTACAGTCTTTATATATTATTAAGAAATTATGAACTGCTTTTGGTCTTATGCCTTAAGAGCAGGCATATCTTCAGGTAGAGCTGCAAGTTTTGTTTCTTGTTAGTATGATTTAGTTTCAGATAAAGGAAAAAGAGAACACCTCCTAAAGAATAGAGCCTTATCACTTCTGTATCTTAAATTGTCCAGAGATGCCCAACGTGGCCAAAAGCAGACATCCCTAGGCAGCCCGTGCAGCACAGAAACAGCACATACCTCACCTGGCAAAAATCACGGTTTGCATTCAAGTTCTCTAAACTTTAAAAAGCTACAAGAATTGTTAAATGAGACTCTGAGAAATTAAAAAAAAAAACCTGGCAAATGTAGTTGCATATTAATAGAAATTGAAAAATACTAATGCAATTTCCAAACTATTCACACATTCAGCTACACATGTGCATGCAAGCAATATACAAGAACAAGAGGGATATAACACAGTCTAGCTAGATCTTAAATTTGGTATTAGATTTCCAGCTACACAACCTTTGAGGCTGGCACGTCCTGACTGCAGTTCCCCTAGATTCAAGAGATGTGTTGAGTAGGTGAAGTCAGACATGAACTCAACAAGTAGCGAGATTCACAGGTTGCACATGAAAATGTGTGCAAAGAGAAAATAACTAGCTTTTTCATTGTGTATAGAACCACTGTCCTCAGGTGTCCATCGACCACACCACACACTCAGCAGACTACACTGTGAGACAGAAATTCAGGAAGCATAACAAGACAATACTGGAAGGGAGCATGACTGCTGAGTCTACTTGGGGTAGGAGCAGTGAAGGATGTAAGTTTCCATGAGTACTTCAGAACAGGAAGATATTCTCCTAACCTCTCCCATCACCCCCCTTTCCTTTTTTTAGAAGGTCCTCTATCTATTATAGTTTAAAAAAATCAAAACAAAAAACCCTAGAGCCTTGGATGATGGATGTTTAGAACACATAAACCCCATCTTTGCTGCGTGACATTCAGAAAAACATTCAACTTATTGGTGAGGGAAGAAATTACCAGAAACCATAGCTGTAAAGTAATTTTCATTGTGTTGTACCATAAAAACCACAGAAACACATATACAGACATTTTTCAAGTCTTGCATTGAGAAGGATTCTCAATGCGAGTAGATGGGATTCTGCACACTTGTCTGCTCTTCCTCAGGGAAATATTACTTACACCCCAAAGACATGGTTCTCGAGTTTCCACATATCTACCCAGATGACAACTGCCCCCAAATAAAACCTTCTGAGCTCAAAAGCAGAATTATGTGTTTTGAAGAAAGTGCCCACTAGCAATTAGCTCCAATTAGCAAATGAGAAGCTAAGACTAAAAGACAATTAAGCTCCACATGTCAAGACAAGGACATCACGGAAGCAAGCAGAGGCTGTACTGACTCCTGCTTTTACGAGTGGGGAAAAAAAAGCATTAGGGACCTGGGCTGCACATGACCCAAACCAGAAGCTACTAACTCCAACCTTAAGTGCAAGGGGCATCAAAAGTGAATGTGTTTGATTTTCTATGTACAGCAACTAGAACTTGAGAAAGAG
>NW_010305879.1:34765-79379 GCF_000700745.2 Antrostomus carolinensis
AAGAGTGTGCTCTTTGTGACATCTAAGAGAAATGTTTTCACTTAACATTTTTCCCCAAAGCCCATAAATCCTAGCATACTGGAGTGATGTTTAACAACTCCATTTCATCAAATGTCAAATTTGTTGCATGTATAATCGGAGGTTAGTGCAACCTATTTATCAGGCTTGTTGTATAGTTCGGGCATTATGAACATGACAACACTACATCTTATTTTCTCACAAAAAGAGAAAAGATTTGGATTTTTTTTAAGCATTAAATAATGTAAAAATCAGTAATCAAAAAGACCAAGAGATTTATATCTTCATAATCTATCAATTTCAGCTTCCACTGCAAATGATTCTCTAAATAGCCATGAATGAAACTTTAAAAGTTTTAATTGCATTTTTTTCAGTATCAATGGCATGATTTCAAATATATTCATTAATTATTGGTTTAGGACTTACTTGATAAAACTGCAAATGCTGCATTTGTTTCCATAATTTAGTATATACTTTCAATTTGTATCTATAAGCAACCAACATGAAAGGTCAGCATTGAAATACTTAAGTAATAAAATGCATGATTCTGCTGAACGCTTAAGTGACAAAAATAATGCTACTGTTAATATACCCAAATGAAACTCCAGCCAGTCAAAAAAAGTACATACACTAGTACTATTATATATTTTTAATTATTCTTACATTTTTAGTGACCATCAATTCACAAAATTAGCTTCAGCCATAAGTGATTTCACTTTTACTCTGTATTTGCACAAATAAACTCAACTTGGCTTTTCCAAAAGCCTGTAAAATCCATTACCAAAATTTAACTACAAACAATGCTACATCAGAAATCATCAATATGCAAACAGGTGATGCATTTGCTAAGGAACAGATGGATGTACATTATCTGAGAGATTTGAAACATTAAAGCTGCCTTCTGTCACATAAGTGCTCTCAGAATTAACTACTGTCAGCTAACACACAAGATACAATCATTTCCATATATAAGACAGATAAGGAATAAGACAGGATTATTATTTTGCAGGAGGAAGTGTATTTACAAATCAACTACCAGAGAACTAAAAATGCCATTTTTTCAGCTAGTACAGTGCCTCCTTCATTTATACTCTCAGCCAAAAATTACTCAAATCAGCTAAACCCCAGCAGATCCATAGAGGAAAGCTGTTGCTCTCCTACCCACCTCAAACAGCAAAGAGATTTTTTTTCAGGTGGACAGGAAAACATTGCAGTGGCAAGGTTTAGCATAAACATGCAAAACTCATCAAACTTGGTCACCAAGTCTAACTCCCAGGTAAGTTTCATAACAAAAGCAAAATACAAGGAAACCCCAAGGAAAATGGAAGACCCTGGACTGATCCAACTGTAAATTCAGAGCTGATGAATGCATCCCCCATCTATATTCGAAGATTAAATGCTGCTTAAGCAGAATTCTTCAGCTTTATCCATTACATTTGCACAGAAGAGAGATTATAAAAATAACCCAGAAAAACAGTTGCTCAGAACCACCTGTAAGAAATGCCAAGCAACTTTGGGAAACTATGGGGAACACTCCTCAGGTTTATCTACCACAACAGGATGCATTCCGTCCTGAGAGGGAAGGACGAGCACTTCACATCTTGCTTTACTGCTGAAATATCTCTCTCTCTCTAGTAAGTACAAAAGTTGTTAAACATTTTTAGCCTACAAAAACACATAACTATGGGAAAATCAGGAAATCTCCATCTGTACTGCTAGTTTTTATTATTACTTTTTTATTACTTGAAACTGTAAAGAAAAAAAAAGGGGAAGTAGGTAGGTGCAAAGGTGAGGGTGAGGGGCTTTGTTGGTGTTTTTAACAAAGTATAGCAGAACTTGAAAAGCTTTTAAAGAATTAACTTTGAAATTAGAGAGTTAGAGGGACTTGGATAATAACCTAAGTCATACTAATACTGATCAGGACAGCAATTAATGAAAAGACAGAACAGCTACAGTCACAATATGGTTTATGGGCAGTGGACGCTCGTAGAAGAAATCTTTTCGAGATTACAGATTTGGTGAACAAAGACAATTGGACTAACACAAAAGCTTCAACAGATATTTGATTAAATTCTGCCTAACATATTAATAAAAATAACCCAGTAAAAAACCTGAGATATATTAAACTGAGTAATACTGAATTCTAATTGAGGTATCTAGAAAGTAATCCCACCTAAACTAAGGATCTCCTATGATTTCATTTCAACATCCCAATGTTACTTTTTCTTGTGAAAGAAAAATAAAATCTAACTTAAAAGCACACTTTGCCCAAGACTGACACTGGCACACTGGTAACTTCAAGGTAGGGCCACAGTAGCACACAGTGGGGTGCACAGCAGCAGGGGTGGGCGTGCAAAGCTGAGACTCAGCACCCACAGGACATGGGCTCTGAGGTGGGCAAGGGGCTGTTACTTCCAGACCAGCTTTGACCCCCCCCAGGGCCTAAATTGACCCTCACAGTTGGAGCACATCTTCTGGTTTAGTTTCATCCAGAAGGTGCTCCCAGACAGCTGTGCTTTAACTCATTCTACTGGTGGAGCAGGTGTGGACAATCAGGAGTCACACTGTAAACGTGTGCTCTTGATGCAAATCCGGACTAACACACAAAGGGCAAATGCACCTAAGGAAGGGTACCCACCAGTGCTGCCAGCCGCCTAAGACCTGTTAAGCCCATTTGAAAAGCATGCATACAAAGAGAATCAAATGCAGCATCCAGTAGGTAGAAATAAACAACACAATTAACACTGGTAAGACTGTTGACCATGTTCTATGTAGAAAAGAATAACAACAACAAAAGTCTTTTTGGTATGGCCATGATAGCTAACAATGCAAAGCAGCACAAGCAGGCGACCTGACCTGCATGCTGTATTAAAGAAAACGTTTAATATATTTATCTGATTACTGGCTACATAATTTGTATATTCAAAGATTTTGAACAGCAGCAAAGTAACAAATCAAAACAACCAACATGCAACAACTGGAAACTAAACTATACAAAGTCAAATGAAGAATCCACCACTTTCTTTTACAGATTATGGTACCGGATAATCGTCCTCATGCAAGGACTTGACAAAGACAAGACACTTCAGATAAAGCCACAACTTAAACAAAAGTTATGAGCTTTAAACAAAAGTTAGAGGAGAATAATTTTGCTGTATTACACGGGATTGCAACTTGATCATAGTAAGGGAATCCCTGAGTCATAAAATTCTGTGTTGGATACATCACACAGAAGAGGAAAATAAACAAACCTTCTGTATTTCAACAGCACAAAATGTTGATTAGGGCAAGATTAACATACAGATTTGAAAACTTTCAATAACTTTTCATCAAAATAAAATACACCATTAACAATGTATCTCATTCTCCAAGCATGCATGCTTTTTCTAAGAACCATAAACTACTTCTTCCAAATGTATACACACCTCAAATCTCTCGGTCAATTCCATTATTCGGGGCTCCAAGCTCCAGAACAAATTAGCAGCAAAAAGGTTCTCTGCTCCTACTCTACTATCACCCTGCCCAGCAAAGCTCTACCAACACTCTGTGGAGCAGCACACCTAACTTTTCTGTTGGATTTGAAATTATCCTGCTCCCTTTTTCACTCTAGGCACTTTAACAATCAATTCATGTTGTTTATTCGGTGCAAAGTGGTCAAAGTAACCAACACTAAATGAACATGCTCCTTTAATTACTTATGTCAAACATAAATCTGACAGCACACAAAAAAATAGATTTAGTATTCATTATTTTTTTTTAAATGCCACAATTAAAATTTCCTGTGCAAATTTAATTAAGCCCAGCTACCTCTAATCTTCTTGTGTGCCAGTTTTCATCCTCCTCCTCCTCCCTACTGTAATCTGGCCCCAACTTTGTATCTACTTTCTGAGGCCTTGTGCCCTGACCTCCCCTCCAAAATGTTTCTGTACAAAGACAAATCCAGTTTTCCCACCACACATGGTCTACTGTAAGATGTCTCTCCCTGCTGTTCACCTGATTCTATTAACCCCACAATTCTACTTCAACAGACCTTATTCCTTCTCTCCCTGTTTCATCATCCAAACTTACTTTTTCTCCCAGGACTGCCTCTTAACACAGCTCACACTCTAATTCCATGCCTCAGGCTCCCAATCCCTTTTGGCCCACAGCACTACTTGACAGTCCCAGACACTTTGCTCCATTCTGATCCATTCCCTGCAGAAAGTGAAGGGGTTTAAATGAAGACAATAGCTGATAATAGGTGGGTAACAAAAACTTCCCTTGCTATCACTTATGAGGACAAATAGAGAAGTCATTAGAAAGAAAACTTCATTCTAACTCTGGGCTGGGAAGACAAAGTAGTATGGAGGACCTATCACATAATCTCACCTCTTCTGGTAGACACAGGTAAAGTATTTAATATACGATAAAATATGAAATAGCACACAAAACCCACTAGAGAATGAGAATACAAAAAAGTAGTTTAGGAGATTAGTAATTGCTACAAGAATTTACATATATTGAGCTGTACTTCAGTTGAGTGGCACGAAAAGGAAGTATCAGAGGTAAAAGAACGATTAATAGACCTTCCATGAGCAAAAGTTTAGAAGCAGCAGCTTGAGCTACAAGCAGTCAACATACTTATTCTTTAGATTATGATAATATATGTATGATCAGGTCTAATTATTTTACACAGATTAAGGTATTTTATATCACTAAGAAAACAAGAGTCTAGCACTCAGATTGCACTCTTCCGACCTCAGCTACATTCCCACATAGATTTCCAGCTGCAGATGTCCAAACCCTCCTTAAAACTCAAGTACTGAATCAAATATAAGAATTTCTGTTCAATAGGTCTTTGTCCTGTTAGTGCAGAAGAATAAATTATTCCATTTTATGGATCTATCATTTCTTCTCTTTAAATCTGTTTTTCTACAGTGTT
Organism: Antrostomus carolinensis; assembly: GCF_000700745.2. Classification (NCBI taxonomy): domain Eukaryota; kingdom Metazoa; phylum Chordata; class Aves; order Caprimulgiformes; family Caprimulgidae; genus Antrostomus; species Antrostomus carolinensis. The sequence goes on from NW_010305879.1 coordinate 39,705, forward strand.
TCCACATGATCTCCATTTGTGCACATTCACCATCATCACTGAACATTAACTTTTAATGTCAACTCCATATTCAGAAACAAGATTGTATTGCACAAGTAAGTGGATGACCAAACTCTTTTCAGCCATCTCTGTAAAAGCCCAGTCCCTTTGATACGGGTTCTCTTAACCCTCACAGGTAGTGACTACAGGTAGAAAGTGGGGAAAACTGCAAAAGGTGCAACGTGCATCCTTGCTGCATACGGGCAGGGCGCGCACGGATTCGTTCCATTCATGTGGGAAACGCAACTACCTGTGGAGTTCACACGCACAGAAACACAGAATCTGGAGGTACTGCAACTAAAATGGATTCCATGGATTCTCTTTGCAACAGCAAGAGCAGTGTCACATTTTAATGCCTTAAACCAAAAGCTCTTTTCTTCCCTCTTCATGTGCTCTCCTCAAAAGCAGGACTGCTCTGGATAAAATTTTACACAGAAGAAATTAACTCAGAAAGACTTCTTCCAGAAAGAGGGGAAAAAAAAAATAAAATAAAATAAAACAAAAATAAAACAAAACCAAAATAAACCAAAATAAACCAAAATAAACCAAAATCAACCAAAACCAACCAAAATCAACCAAAATAAAATAAATCAGAGTTAAAGTTGTAGCAGTTTTTAAAGCTCTAGCAGGGACAATCACAGAATCACAGAATGATAGGGGTCAGAAGGGACCTCAGGAGATCATCTAGTCCAACCCCCCTGCCAAAGCAGGTTCCCTACAACAGGTTGCACAGGAAAGCATCCAGGTGGGTGAACATCTCCAGAGAAGGAGACTCCACAACCTCTCTGGGCAGCCTGTCCCAGGGCTCTGTCACCCTCACTGTAAAGAAGTTTTTCCTTAAGTTTGTCTGGAACTGTCAGTGTTCCAATTTTTGCCCATTGTCCCTTGTCCTGTCACCAGCCACCACTGAAAAGAGCCCGGCCTCATCTATTTGGTCCCCACATTTCAGGTGTTTATAGACACTGATAAGATCCCCTCTCAGTCTTCCCTCCTCCAGGCTGAAGAGTCCAAGCTCTAATCATGCTATAAAATGTATTAATAGAGACCTGATGACAAAATTAAAGCAATCAACACATAACAGGAAGAAAGGAAACCACTGATTTTTTTTTCTGTAAACATTCTCCATAAGTAATTAATGTCCTTAATTCTTGTATTTGAAGTGTTAAAAAAATACCTGCATTTTCCTGGTTCCAAAAAGGAGAAAAATATCATAGTAAATAATTAGTGAATACTGTGCTGCACAAGTTATGGTTTTACCTTAAAATTTGACAGTTAAGAAAATTAGAATTACTGTGAGATACTGTGGTAAGGATGGGGTGGAGATAAGAAGGAATGTGAATGTGACCCATGAGAAAATTGCTGAAAGCCTCCATCACCCAGCAATAAGAAAACTGTATTTAAAAAAATTTAAATTCAAAGTCCTTTTCCTCAAAGCCATGTCCCAATTGACAAGTTATTCACACCAGTATAGTGTCATTGAAGAAGTGAGGAGTTCATGTCTGTTTATACCTCTTAGCTCCCTGAAAGCCAAGACCAACAATTAAAGTACAAAAGTTACTCTTTATTTTTAATTCTACATTGTTGTTTTCAACAATAAGAGTGAATGGATGTAATTTAGGATAAAATAATTTAAATTTCTTGAAAGATACCATGGGAGGCAACAATCCACAGTAGGAGGAGATCAGTATTATGACTGATCTTACTGTGTTCATATAAATAATAATGTTATTTTTAGTAGTTACATCAATAATGACTGTTATACAGAAGATGGCTAGTTTCTCTTTTCACTAACAACTCTTTAAAGAAAAAGGATTAAGCTGTAAAATGTGACAAGTTAACTAGCATGTGCAATTAATGAAAGACTTCTCTCCCTTTTTCCTCAGAAAAGGGAAAGCAGAAAAAAAAAGCTTTGAGTTATATTTCAAGGGTGCCAAGTTTTCCAGCAACCACTGAAAACAAAATAGACAAGTGCTACATATAACCTTCCCTACTCCACTTAATCTTTAATATCAAGCAGTGTCCATTTTCACATTGAAAGGACCTCTGTGCTAGAAAAGTAAAGCACATAATTTTCAATTATATTGCTTTTTATCCTTTCTGCTTTGACAACTGCACCATTACTTGGGTTCCTATATTAAAATTTTAACCTCTCTAAATAAAAAATTCTTACCTTGCATAATTAATCAGTACCTTTTTTTTCATAGATTACCCCAAGCAGCCTATACTACTCTTGCTAGCAAGAGAGCACAAGAACACTTGTTTGCTCAGTTTAGAACAGCAAGTTTCTATCTGTTAATATTTTGGTTTCATGTAAACTGTGCCTTCTGCACATACTAACAAGGAACAGTTTCTTGCCAAAAGCAAACATTAGATCATCCTTACAGCAACATAAACAGAGTATCTTTAGTTACATTAGTACAGAAGCATGTGGGCTGAAAAAAACCTCAGATTAGAAAAACAGGCAGGCAGTTTATTATACTCCCTTCAGATTTAAAGATGCTGTTGCATGCCTACTTAGCAAAGGCTAGAAATGTACAAACAGAATCATCCCAACTCTTACTTCACGCTACATACATGTGTAATACAAAATTTCTCTTAAAAAAAAAAAAAAATTACAAATCCTCTTATGGTGCAACAGGAGACTAAGCAGTCATTAAAAATTAACAGGTTTGGATAATTTTGGGGTTGAATTCACCCCCCTTCCCCAAAAGTGAAGTAAACAAAGTTTGTGAGTCTGCAGTAGTTGTGATTGCTTTCCAAGATGGCCCAAAATCTCCATGGCACTAAGCATTGTGTTCTACCTCCTACACGTGCCTGTAGGTCCGTGCACCAGACCACCTATATATATTCCCTGTAACAAAAGTCCTTTTGGTCAGTTTTACAGCATCATCAACAGCACTGCATAAGGGGACCTCCCCAACTCCCAGAAGAACAGCAGCTTCAGATGGTTTTATGCAGCTTGAGGCCTTTCATCTACAGGAAAGGAACCTGAGGACCGATAAGAACAGCACTGCCAGTCTTGCTTTCTAGTAGCAAACTTCAGTTAAGCTATCCTCAAGTGCTACTGTGTCATAGAAAACATAAGAAAACTTAACTCACATGTTAAGCTATAGGAACATAGAGAAGGAACTGGAAATCACAACTATGAAGTCCAGAACAATAATTCAGTAACACTTATTTTAAGTAAACAGGCAACACAATTGCTACGCAGAAACTACTTTCTTCCCAAGTATTTAAGAGAACAGGGATTTTATCCAATAGCCAATAAGCAAGATCCAGTCACTGAATCCTGAAATGAGAAAAATCTAAATGGAATTAACTATGAGGATAATTACTCTCTGTAATAGCTTACTAGGGAGATAGTAAATTCATCACCACTTCAAGTCTTAAGTTCGAAATATATTTCATTTTAACACACACATTCAACAGCTGCAGAGCATGCAGCACACGCACAGCTACCAAGGCACACTTAGCTGTCTGCCTCTCCCTGGGAACATACACAAAACAAGCTGCTCTTGTCACCTCCTCTCTGCTTCCACAGTCACACACAGGCAAAACACGTTCCCAAACTGCTGATTAAAAACAGTCTGGTTCCAGTGCAGACTTCTTTCACGACCACCAGGCTTAACATGCAGGCTAGCATGGTATGGACGAAACAGCCTTAATATCAATTTTTCTTCAGCATCCACAACGTTGCTGAATGTGGCCCTGGGGCTGGGATGCATTTCCAATGGGAAAACCTACAGACCTCAGCAGTACAATATGCTAAACCGCTTTATGAATCTATTCACATAGTCTGCTGCCCACCACGGTGCTGCTTTGCGGAGCTGTATCATAAGAGATCAATACATAAATAACTTCCAAGCAGAGTTGTTCATTATTAATGCAAACTATTCTGAAGGCAAAAGCAAAACAGCATTTGGCAGCAAGAACATTGCCATTAAGACATGTGGTCTGAAAACCTCAAAGTGATTTATAGAGTACCCAACTGACTTCTCTGTCTCCATTTCTTTCCTGTCCACTAATCATAAAAGTCATTTTGGGTTCATTTCCCCAAATTATGGGTTTTACTGATACTGAATTGTAATTTTACCAGATGGCTGGTGTCAGCTTCTGGCAAAGCAGTGGCGTGATTTCTTGGGCTGAATCTCCAATTCAAATGCTGCAGAAGTGCAGCACAAACAGGCAGACATGGAGAACAGCAGATAGCAAAAAAAGGTCAATTTAGAACACAGAGCAGAAAAGATTGACCAAAAAAAGGTCATCTTTAACGAAATGAGGGAATAGGCCTGGAGGATAAATAGCAACTAAATTTAGTTGAATTTATACTTAATTTAGTTAAGTTTAAATGGGAGGAAAGGGAGGAAGTTAACACCAAGCACTAAGCTCTCCCCTACCTGAGAGCTGTTTGAGATAGCTCTTATGTGGAATGACAACACACAAAGGTGGAAACGCATGTACCCTTTACACTGAAAAGCATTCTAGTTGTTAAAAAGAAAAAGACAATAGGACTGAAACTGAGGAAAGTGAGAATCAAGAGCAGTGACTACTATTTAAGAATATTTGTATTTGAATAATTAAAAAAAGTTTAAAATAAATACCCCCTTTTCAAGTAGCTCTTACACTACCTCTTATCACTGAGAGTAATAAACTCCTTTTACTCCTAAGAAGCTTCAAGGCACAGAACAATATTTTTAGGCTTCTTAATAATGACTAATGAAGTAAAAGAGAAGCAATGCAGGTTATACCATGAAAGGTGCAATCTCCTCTCCGTTCTGATGCAGGCTTCTGCATCAGACTAACTTTCTAGAAAAGATTATCAGGTTATTAGAAAAAAAAAAAATACCCTACCAGAGATTAAATAGCCATCTATTAATCCAAACACTACACTTTTTCTTATCCTTAAAAAAAAAAAATAAATAAAAATTTACCATCCTTCTGTATTATTCCAAGCATACAAGATGACAGACAGGGAAAAAGAACAAAACCCCCAAGTCAAACGATCATCAACATTTTCCACTTCAAGATCCATAGTGGACAGTGCTTATTCCAGGCTACTGCCAAAAATTTATATTTTAATTTCCTGTTTTCAGTTGCCCATTCTTTTTTTTTTTAAAAAAAAAAAAAAAAAGTCTGAAGGACGATTATCTGTAATACTCAGCTGTCATGTAGTTCCAGTTGCTAAGAAAAAAGAACAGAAATAATTCTATCAGTGCTGTTAAAGCTGGGAGTAAAAGGCTGCAATATACTATGGACAAAGATAATTTCTTATTTGTGTTTCATTCAGCAGAGTTATAAACTGAATTTCTCAGATAAGAAAAGGTAGCTGGGGATCCAGTTGGGGTACAGAAAGCACGCTTCATGTAAGCAACACAAGATATTAATACTGGTGTGTTTTACCATTTTGGTGGGAAAAAATAAAGCCCAGAGCAACCTCACAGGAATAAGGCTAAAAGAACAAGGAGTAATATATATTTCATGAAGAATGCCTATCAGTCCACAGTCCCAATTCACATCTTATGAAATGTTCAGCTGTGTACATTCAATCAGATTTTGTGTAGTGTCCACAGGGCAATATTGTCTCCTTTCTGAATACTGTATTTTCAAAGATGAACTCCAAATTATCTACTTTATTCCAGAGCAAATCAATGAACTCATTAAATGCCTTTGCATCAACATCAGATAAGGAGCCTCTGACCTGCACTTTTCTCCTTTTAATAAAAGCAAAAAATACAGAGTGAGAAACAGAACGGCAGCATTTACCAGACTTGCTGAAATCTGTCAGTACATTGCCTGTATTTTCAGCATCTTCAGTAGTAGAAAGACAGAAGTAAAACAAGGTCACATACTACCAGGACACAGCAGAACAAATTCCCATTCCTAGTGTCTCACTTAAAAAGCACAAAAACCAATTACAGTCTCTACATGGTATTAAAAAAAAAAAGCAAAAGCCTTCTCCTTAACCTCACATCTCCAGAACACTGCCTACCACACATTGATTCCTAAGTGTTATGTTCTCTGTGTCACGGGGAAGCTTTCTGGCAGTAGATCTAAAATCTGACCTTGCAGAACAACAAGGCACTTGCTGACAAACAGCATGAAAGATTGTCAGGTTTGAAGGAAGATGATAACCCAACCTGTCTAAAAGAATCTGGCCCTGGCCCAAACAGACTCTTAGCAGGCTCCACTGGAGAAATGGAAATGGTTGCAATTATTGTTATTGATTTAATGCCCTTAAAATGGCTCTCTGAGAACCTTATTTCAGTAACTGATTAAGCAGTATGACAGCAGCAGGGCATTTGCCTAACAACCTACAGAAACCTCAGTTTGCTTGGCCAAACTATTTCTGGGACCAGGAAAGTAATTTTTTGTATCTGCACAACCAGAGGTGAAAGTAGGTGTCTAGACAAGAATGTGAGGTGGTCTACGATATTAACATCAGCCAGACAAACTTTATTTCAAATCCTATGAAGCAATCAACTCTAAATATTCTATGTTTCTGCTTCACAGCACTTTCCTACTACAGAAAGGTGATGTGAGTAAGCACAGCACCCAACAGTAAGAAGAGCCTAGTCCATTGCAGGAAAGCACTGACCAGAGATACGGTGAACAAATAAATTATTTACCTGAACTACCAACTAAAAGAGATACTGATACAGGCTGTATACATATACAAAAATATTAAATTGGAAATTGGGATAATAATTTGAACGGATTACAAACAGGTTGTAGAGAGAGATCCTGAAGAGCCTGAAGAGTCAAACCCTGTCAACCACACAAGAGAACAAAGCTCTGGATGCACTGAACAGGCAAGACACATTTCTGGGTTGGTTGTTTATTTTCTAACAGAGAAAAGTTGTTCAAGAAAAAGACTTGTAAAATAACTGGCTGTTTTAAACCAAATTTTGAGGCCATTATCCACTAATTCAGATCATGGCTTTATCACTACCCCATGAGAGTCATGTGTGCAACATTCCAGTTGCTAACAGTTGTATTTAACTACAACTGTTTCTACTGATAGAACACCAAATCGGATGACTTTCTGAATAATACATTGGTTGTCGGTAGCAACAGCACCATCAAAACCAGGGCATCTGTATTTGTCCTTACTGGAAAACCTGTCTGATTAGGTTATGTCCTATGACAGGAATAGCTTGAAGTCTGCAAAATGGACCTTACAGTAACCACCCTCACTGCAGCAGCCCAAAAAGGCTTTTAGTAACTTCAAGGCTTTCTCACTAAATAGCTCAACTTTTCAAAAGGTCCAGTCCTCCACTGAGGAAAACAGAATATAGTACAAACCATACAGTCCATGTGAAGTCAAATTCATCCCTCATGGTCTTCAAGTCTGTGCGCATCTTAATTTCTCTTATAATCTACATGTGGGCTTCCATGGTCACAGCTACAAGGCTGATTAACAAATGATCCTATTCTGTCCAAAGTTCAGAAGTCACTTTTTGGTCACCAGGACATTGGAGTCAGCTATTTGCTCAACAGAAGCAATGATTATGTATAAATTGTAAAATGGTACAAAAAATCACAGTTGAACTTCCTAAGGTATTTACATTTCCATTCCTATAATCTTGACACCTGGGAAATATCTAGCAAATACATTTTCTCTCTCCAGTAAGAATCCTGGACAGAAACTAGGCTCTAAGAAATGCTTTCATTTCCTGATGACATTACTCGTACATTTTTATCAAAGCCTGGCAAGAACATACTTTCTACTTGTAACAGTGAAGAGCTCATGTACTGAAATACATTCCCAGAGTTCATAGCCATTCGCAAAGGTATTGCGGTTAACATGGGGAAACAGCACCGACCAGGTCCACAGATCTTCACTTACTCCTCAGACAATAGCGAGATCAAGCACATGGTTCCAAGATATCTCATCTTCATGGATGGGCATGGACCTGAAAAGCCCAAGCTCTTTTAGGCACTTCAGGTATCTTGTTTCAGTACATGAAAGAACTACTATGGTGCTGAGGAAACCAACTCTTTCAGGAGCATGGCTGTTCTTAGCAGCAGCTCCTGCACTCAACATTGACTTCTCTGTTGAGGAACTGACAGTTTTAAAAGTACTGGTCAGTGTAAATTTATTCACTTGTGGTTCTTTTTGTAACTTCCATCCCAAAGCCACATTTTACAGACTGCCCAAATACAGTCCTGCATGCCTTAACTTTTTTTTTTTGTCTGTTTGTTTTTTGTTGGGGGGGTGTGTGTGTGTGGGGGGGGGGGGGGGGGGGGGAAGAAGCCTGCTGCCCATCTGGTTTGGGAGGTGGAACTATTCCAGAGAGCAACATCTGCCACGCTTAGCACTAGGGCTCACCAGAAAGAAATCTTAACTCAGCAGATTTGGAGCTGCCTGTTTTAAAGAACTTGTTACAAGTGGACAGGAGGAGGCAACTTAGAAGTCTGATCCCAAGTCTATTCTGTCCCAGATTTTACAAGACAATGCATTCAGGAAACTTCTTCTGAAGAGTCATAACATCTGGAAAAGGCTCAACTCACAGTAGCAGGACAGCAGGCTGGATATCACTAGGTCTTTCTGTCACTGGTGAAGGAACAGACTGGATGATGAGTGCTCCATCATTTATACCCCATCATGGAAGTATTAAGCAGCTTAGATGCATGCACCATCCATCAACAATAACTTGTTGACCTAGTAGAAATTACATTACCAATCTCAAGAAAGCATGAGATTTTTATGAGCTTGCACAGAAATTCTCTTAGTTATGCAACAGAACTTGGTGACATCTCTTTGAAAAATGAAAGAAAGCTTCAGCAGCTTTTCTAGCATGTCTTTTTCAAAATATAACAAACTTCACAAGTTTTTTTAATAGATATTTATGAAAGATAATTTAGTTGGTCTTTTTCCTTTTTAGTTGTGTGCATACAAGTCCAGTGGGAACTGAAATATTAGCTGAACTTTTTATAGCCAGAGATACACTAGGACTAAAACAAGCATCACGGAGAAATCCTAGCTCACTGAATTAAGAGACAAAACTGCAACAAAGCACTCTTATATGAAAAAAAAAAAAAAAAAAAAAAAGAAGTTTAGAATAGGTAAAAACTAGTAGCAAATAGCAAGCAAGTACTCAGCAAGCTCCCCAGCACACTTATTCTGCACAAATTTTGCTTTTGAAGTTGACTTCCTGGCACATTAGAATAAACTATTTAAAGAAACTTGCAGAAAGAACAGGAGCATGGACAGGCACGCATACACTCTTCCTGAGGCGTAACTCAGCCTCCTACACCCAACCTGCTTATCACTGCATCCAACCAGATCTCCTGCCATACCTGCGCACATAAGCATCACTAATCCGCTTCAGTCAGAATGAGCCAGGTTAGCTTACAAGTTTAAATTCTCAGCTAAGCAGATTCGTTTTGCCTGAAATAGATTAGGAAGCACTCACACGAGCAGTTCCACAGATTAGAGATGAGAACAATCTCCTTCAGCAGGGGGAGAGGACAGGCAGCACGCAGCTGTAACCTGCCATCAGCCCAGCTGAACCTGAACTGAATACCCTCTGCAGCCCAGCAATGTCTACCAAGGAAATTAGTAAGGGCTCACTTGAGATTTACAATCCGTTCTGATTCACAGCTTCCCAGCATTGATAAGACCTATCAGAAGTGAACTGAGGCTATCAACCCTAGTCTTACAAAGTAGCTGGCAACAGGGTACAGCCTACTAAATTTGAGACATATAGAGACAAACTGCTACCACTTCTCTTATTGAAGCAGAGAACAAGCTGTAAACGTAATTAAAATGTTAAATATTTTCCAAGGGACAAAATTATTTTATTGCTATTTTTGTTTTATAAATACATGAAGAAAAGAGTACTAGTCAATTGGAATTGACAGAAAGATCCTATCTCACTACTCTAATTTGTGGGCTTCCTGCTTCTTTGGCAGTCACTTTTGTAAGTGAGCAACCTGAGAAAGCTCACGAGGACAGATAATTCAAAGGGTAAAAAAAAAAAAAAAAAAGTCCATGCATATATCCAGATGGCAAACTCACCACAGAATTTATTTCTTGGCCAGAGTGCTTCACTCCCAAAATAGTTTTAAAAGAGTTTGTTTGTTTGTTTGGGTGTTTTTTAACTTCCTTAAGTCATTAAAATAACCTCAGAAGTTTAACAAAATATAAGCCAAGCCTGCAAATAGTCTGAAAGCATAAGCAAAGAAATCACCAATCCCTTCATTTGTGGCTTCAAGGAGATGTGCCATGCAAGGGCATATGCATTCCACTACTGGAACTATGAAAAAGGGGCTTTCGAAAGGTAAAGGATTTAGTATTTTTGCTGCCATTATGTTGTATTCACTTGTGTCTGCTTCTGTTCTGCTACCACTTCTTGTTTTTCACTTCTCCAAGAAGGTCTGAGAGAACAATTTTGCCCTAACACTCTTTATGTACAAGTAGAAAACAAAGCAATCAGTTCATACACAGGAGGAGCCTGAGACACAGACATACAGACAAAACAGCTAAATCATTCAGACTGACAACCAAAAATAAGGAACCAAACAGCTAAACCTCTGAAACCTATTACAAAAAAACCCCTATCCTTTTCTAAACAACTTCCATATCAACAAGATTGTGCTGAATCATCCTGTGAACAACTGGATGGGAGAGGCAAGTGCTTTTGTACCTACAACATCCCTCAAGGAACTGAAAATCATCAAGGAATTTCCCACCCTTTTTTTTGTTTTGTTTTGTGAGGTTTTTTTAAAACAAAGCAGGGATGTGTGGGAGAGACTAGAAATTAAGATACTTCATGAAGATACAATAAATTTAATGTGACTGAAGAATTAGGAATTTCTAGCTACAAAATACAGTACCTTTGTTCAGAAGTACATGCTGCTTTCATCAAATCCTCATCAATAAGCAGCAATGGAAAAGATCACAACTGAACACAGAAACAGCTACAGACTTTTGATATTCACAGATGTTGTAATATAGTAAAAGAAATAAAACACAGGTCATTCTATGCCAACTGATTTATCTTTTGTTCTGGTAGCAGCAGTGCCATACACTATATCAAAACTGATCGGAAATCAACCAGCCATTATCACAAAACCCTCAAAAATCAACACCTGTAGATCATGTATTCATTTGTACTTCATAAAGGACTGGTTCCTGTAAGTTTACAAGATGTGATGAGAAGTCCAAAATATCTGAAGAGGAGATTGATCGTTTATTCTGATAAGTGTCTGCAGCTGGTTTTAAGCGTTCATTTGTTTTCTTATGTAATGACCACACACTTAGTGACTGTATAGTTCTGTAGTAATGAAAGACAGTAGGAGGAGTGAAAGATGGTAGTGAAGCTGCATGTCTATCTTTTGAAATAAAATCTGAGGGAGAAGACAGACTGACATATCTTTTCAAGTGTTAACATATCATACAAAAGGCTCTAGGACATGAATCTATCCCCACTTCTTCACACATTACAGTTACAATTTCCACTATACAATACCCCATGGTTGAAATGCTCATTACTGCTCCACAGCTTCAGCATTTCTGAAAAGTCCGTTCAAGTCCTCAGGATCTGCAGGAGTAGAACAACCACAGAGCTTGCATCTTAATATGCACACATCACTTCCAAATTAGTTACCATTAAGCTTCATACCCAGTACGTAAACATGAAATCCAAATGTAGATGTTTTCATTTGCCCTTCACAGGGCAAATCCTTTCTCCAAGCACAGGTTTGACAAATACCAACTAGGATCTCCCACTGTTAACGCACACATACCTTTCCAAAGAGAATGAGCCAAGTGTCTCTTGTACAGCAGAGTCCATAATTTATACTATCTAGAGGACAGTATTTGCTCAACAGAATTTGCAAATCTCAGACCAAGAAGAGAAGGAATACGTAAAATGAAGATACACAATTATTTGCTTGCAATGGGATACGTATATTGCTTGTAAGCTCCTCCACTACTGTTTAAGGAAATTAGAAGAAGGAAAAACGGGACTTGATGAGATCACAGAAAATCTGTGTTTAGAAAAGCAACTGAAAGGTAAAGTTAGAAGCTGTGTATCCCAACAGAATATTCCAGGTAGATGTGGCAGCATAAAACTGTAAGTGAAGTAAGCATAAGGGGACAGCAAGGAAAAAAAAACAGTGAAGAGTGGAATAAATTATACAACATAAGGTCTCAGACAAATTATAGATAATTCATTACTAGATATAGAATAAACAGGATCAGATCTGTTCAGCGCCTGTAGCCAAGAAAGTGCATTATTGATCTACAGTATTATGCAGGGCTTGGAAAAAGATGACAACTCAGGAGTAAGTGTTCCAGCATATCAATTTTTATATTTAGTAACAGCTGAAACAAGCAGAAATGGACACTTCATAACATTAGTACTTGATTGTTTATTTTATGCTTCAAGATAAATTGGCTTTGTGCACCCAGAAGAGGAATACTGTCATAAAGGCCAAGAACTCAGTTCCTTAATTTAATAATATTTAAAGCTTCTCCAACAACAGAGATGACGGGAGTCCAAGAAGCATTACCCTTGCAGCATGTTATCGATACGGTTAGGACAAGACTTTCATAATGCAAACTAACAATTAAGATGTTAAAACCAGTCAACCAGGGAAGTTCACCGATGAGACTAATTAATGTCTAAAGTAGTTGCAGCGTTTAAAAGACTTATTTTCAATAAGTCTTCATCTCTCTGAACTCCTTTTATTTGACATACTCAACATATGCTTGTGGAAATCTATATACAGTCCTGAAACATGAAGGCTGCTAAAGCACAACCCAAGTTTCACATCATGTGAAACTGGCAGATGTCTATTCACCTTTGAACAAATTCAAGACTAGACGATTACAAAGAACAGGCCCTCATTGTGACTAGGAGAGACAAAAATTTGACTTTGAGACATCAACTGCCTTTCTAGAATTAAAATAATGAAATATCAAAACAATGCCTTTTTTAATTCTACTTGAGAAAATACAAAGAGCATACTACAATCCTTACATGAAAACAGAATCAAATGTTCTGTTTGTGATAGATTTTTCCTGATACTAGAAGCTGTTTGCCAGCCATCAGTACAATCATTAATATAAATCAACTAAAGAGAAGACAAAAGTCTTCCATGTATTAGCAGTACTTGCCTGTATTTACAGTCATAGTAAGTTTTACTGTGGAAAATAGCAGACTCATGGTTCTAGAAATATCAATCCTGCTACTGTTATAGATGGCCTGTCAAGATACAATAGCCACTGTATACTTACACATTAAAAAAAGAAGCCTAAATTTATACAGCAGTAGTATCTGCCTTCCTCAGCATCAAGGATATATTAAGTGGTCTCTTGAGAACTTGCTTTTTAAAACCAAAAGTATAATTGCATTCAAACAGCATGAGTAAATGCACAAAATCTGTTATTTGTGAATGGAAGTGGCTAAATAAAGTGCAAAAATACCATTGTGTCCTTACTGTTCCCTCCTCAAAAAACTATGCCAACTACAACTGCAAATGAAGTTTGACACCATCTGTCACCTAATTACATCCTACATAATATATGTCATCAGGACACTTAACATAGCAATCACTCTGCAAGTGATGGTACAAGGTTTAAGTATTCCACTACCTACATTTTTCTGCTCATGGAACCAGTCACAAACATCTGTGAAGCTGCATGTGCCAATACAAACCCTTTTCAGATGCAATGGCTAAACTAAACTGGTAACAGCTAGACATCCAATAAACTGCCATCACCTTTTTATTTCTCAGTTATTCCTACAAGCAGGTACTTGTTGTATGCATTATTTTCTGTAGTTCCTGCACTTAGAATTTTAATTCTGAGAGTCAAAGATCAAATGCACACATTGGAATAGCATCCACTCCATTCAGCATGTGGAGGGAGATCTAGCACACACAGGAAACGTTAAAACTGTTCTTCTTATATCAGTAGACAAGAGAGGACCTTAAGAGTCTGTTCCATAAGTTAGGAGAATCTGATGCCACTGGCTTTTAGCACTATTCTACAAACACTCTGTGCACTAACACAGAATGAGACAACTTCATCTACTGACTTTGCAGAGAAATCAAATCCTATGCCCACTTGTTGCCACTGGCACATTCAGTACATCAAATGACAGCTGAAGTGCTTGGTACTTATTAAGACTTCTAAGAAGTTTGTGAGAACTTCAATATGTTTTTATGTTTGAATTTGGATGGATTTATATAGCAAAGTTTACAGTGACTTAAAAGTAAACAAAATCCCTGAAAATGTCCTGATTAAATTCTTGCCAAAGGCTCTGCACTCCCTTAGCTCTACTCTTTACCTGTTTTACAGTCTGCTTTCATGTTTAATTTTCCCTGTATTTGTAGAGTCTGAAAAAAAAAAAAAAAAAAGCACAGATTTGTCTCTGTTCAAGAAGAAATGAAACTTGGCCTCCTATAACAAAAGCTGAGGATAAATAATAGCTACTAGAAAATGCCAGACTACCCTGATGTGTATTGGCTGACCAGGGCCTTTGCATAGAAGCACTCACCTCTCTAAAGACAAACAACGCCTGCTCTATGCTATAGATTCTTCTTCCTCTTAACCTGTCATTTCCTCCCTTTACTCAGACGTGATACAACAACTAAGATACAAGATTCGGCTTGGTGAGCTTAGAGAAAGCATAGTCACCACCATAAAATAAGCTAATGTCTCTGATATACCAATACACACATTTGGTACCTTTGTTCTCTCAGAACAGGGTTCATGGTTGTTTTTTGTTTGGTCGTAGTGGAGGCATTGCTTTGTTCTGCGATTTTTTTAGATGCCATGGGATCATAAAGGATCTGAAACATTCCAAAACCCAAGTCATTTCTGCAACCTTTGCTGGCCAGTGAGTCAATGTAACAGCTCAGACCCATTAAATGTAGTTTCCAACAAAATCCACTATGCTTCTTTGCCTATTTTTTTCAACAAATAGAAGGCTGCTATTTTACTTTACTTTATTTACAAAAGTAAATGTCCACAAGGAACTTTAAAGTGGAGTACTATTGAGGGGAAAAAAAAAAATCATATAAACAACTAGCATTATAGAATAGCAAAAGTATTTCCGTTATATGTTGCATAAAACAGGCTTGAGGAAGCCTTTAATTTGAGACTTAAACACAAAAATCCATTATGTTCTTGATAAAGAAAGGCGCCTCTTCAGTAAGCTTGTCTACCATGGAAGCTATGGTCACCAAATGGCCAGGAACTTCCCAGTCTGGGAAAGATTACTCCACATTTCTAATAAGTATCAAACTGGGAAGTGGCAATTTTTTTTCTCTTCAGGATAAGAATTATCCTCACATGCAGTATGATTTTTTTTTCCCCCTCAGAATTCTCTGGGTTTAGAAGCTCTACAAAGATGAAATACAGTGAAAACATGTTAACTACTCATTCTTCTGAAGGAAGAAGTGCCAGGTGTGCAAAATGTTAAGCAAGACACACAAAGTAATTAAAAATTAACCTACACATAGGCATCAGTGCTCCCATCTGATCGTAAGAAATTTTTAAAGAAGAAGTTACTAATGTCTACGTACATACAAGCACGATAAAAAACCTGGGTTACAAAAATGGAACAACAATTTAGATCAACAATAGTTGAAAACTTAATCGGTTTGTAACTGACAGTTGCTGATTTCTTGAGCTGCAAAACAAAAACTGACACCAAGTCAACTGCAATTAGACATATACATATAGATATTTAAAATAAATAGATAAGCAAATAAAATTGAGCCTCAAACGAGCATGGGGAACAGGTAGAATCTATCTACATTACTCACTTGAATTAGGTGAAGTGGCTTGCCAATTCATGTTTTGTTTCAAACTCAGCTGGCACACCACACTAATTCTGATGTCCTGCACTGATTTAGCAACATGATTTGCACATCTTAAGATCCTGAATTGCTCATGTTATGCAAGATATCTTTCGAAGCAGAAAAAAGAATTAGTGACCAATCTTTCATGTGTAAATTATGACTCAAAATTAGAGGTTGTTACAGCTTTAAGAGAAATAAATTACAGAACTGCTTTTCTCAGTTCCTGTACTATCCTCCAGTCCAAGTTGTTTCCTTTCTTCCTCAATTTATGCCACTTAACCAAAACCTGCTCAAGAAAAATATTTTGTTGTCACTCCAGATATTGTGAGAAATAGCTGTGGGTGTGGGTGGAAAGCAGATGGAAAATGCTTTGCTATACGTTAAGTTATGACATGTTCAGGAAGCCTCCTCTACTCTCCATCCTGAATTGTGAGTGTGGGCATAGGTATTTGGAGGAAGGAAAGGTGCAGTCTGCATCCCTTGGGGAGACTGGCAGGGGGAAGGTACAAACTGACTAGTACTGACAAACTAATGCAGCTGGGAGGCAGCACAGTGGGAAGCAAACAATGGAAGTGACCAGGCAAGCAGATGGGGGCCAAATAGCTCGGGGCGGGGTGGGGAAATAATCAAGTGACAGCTGCATTAGTTGGCACACAGTCCTCAATGGCTGGCAAAGACACTACACACTTACTTGGGAAGAAGTGGCACAAAAGAAACTGAAGCAATAAGGTCCATCTTTTTGTAAAGAGGAGGCTACAGAGACCATTTTGCTAAAAAGTGTTAAAAAGATAGGAACCACATCTAATTTTTATTCCTACTCCAGACGTGAGAATTTAGGTGAGTCGCTATCTTCTTTGTGTCTTATTTCTTCAGCTATATGAAGTGGGAATCATCTTTTTAAGGTACTTGGAATATCCATACAAATGTTTTGCCACCTTTCAGCCACTTGAGACTTAACTTTTCTTTGTGCTTTTCCCACAAAGGAAATACTATGTGGAGAAAATGTGAACTAGTAGGAAAGCAGCTGAATACAGTCTGAGGAGACATGGTTTTCATGCTGAGATTTGCCAGGGGCCTGAAGAGGGACCTTCAGCCTCTTTGCTTTCAGAGTCTGTTTCCCCATTTATAAAGTGAGGTTTATTACATACACTTCCCTGCAAAAGGGCTTTGAAAAAGTGAAAGGTAAATAAAGGATCAAGAACATCAATGCCTTGTTGGACAAAATTCTTCCTGCACGTGCATTACAACAAATTCTCACCTATGAATTTTTGCCCGTGGGGCCTATCAACATGCCTGCAGAACGCAAACGTGGTGTATCTAGTGTGGTATTTTCCCACTCTCATTATTCAGTGGAAGTTTGCAGAATATATTTTACTTATACATATTTTCTAGGTTGCTCAATGCTACAGTATGTACGTACATTTCATAGTTAACAGCACTATCTTAGCAACAAACATAAGGTAAGTGATTTTGTCTCTCTTCTGCAGACAGGCCTGCACAGACTTCAGCAAGGTCAGCTACACTGAACTTAACTGTGATATCAAGCTCTTGTGGAATCCTGACTTGTATCTACAGCAACGTCAGAGTTCAAAGCACAGCTATGCTACAACTCTAACTCTTCAAGTTCAGTTTTTTGAGCACTACACCGCTTCCCTCATCACCAGTTGCCTGTGCTGATTATGTTTCTTTTTCCTCTAGCATTTTCCCATCCCTGGAGGGCCCAATGACCAGGCTAACACCTGCCCTACAGCAAAAACAAAACAAAAAAGTCAAAAGTCTGGTTAAGGTCTGTATATCAGGCTCAGTTATATGAGAAATGAAGGAACAAACACACGTGCATTATCAGAGAAAAATTTGATGAGGGAGACTTAAGCCAGCATTTCTTTCTCAGTACAGCATTCTACCAAGAAAGCACAGAATAACAGAAGGGACAAGGACTAACCAGTTGTTAGGATATCAGCTAGGAGGGAAAGCTCAATTTTAGTCTTGCTCTTTTTCCATAGTTGTCAGGTTTTGAGAGAGACCTGGAAATAACACAGGGAGCAGATTCTGGTACTTGGGCATCTCTTCCCCAAACTCAGGGCAAAGTGCACAAAGTCTGCAAAATAATTTTCCTTCTTGCTTTCTTACCCCCTCATTCTTGATCACACAGTGGCCTACACATCACAACAGAGCTGGAAGATGCCCCCACCCAAACAATTTCTCAGTACTCTTCTAGGAAGAAGAGAAAAAAAAAAAAAAAAAAAAAAAAAAAAAAAAAAGAGATGTGCATTTACTCCTTTGCAGGATGAGGAAGAAACTGACCCAGTCTTGAGTGCTCCAGCCACGACCCTTTCGTGCAAAGGGTAGGCACTATCACAAACACCATTCTGGTAAAACCAATTCCTGTTCATTGAGGCTGCCATCACCAGGGCATAGCTCTGTGCTCTGGATCGTGAGTCAGCATAGTTATATCTAATGCACAGCCATTTCCAGCAGCCTCAGTTTGCAATATCAGAAATATTCTTTCACAGTAGTAGCTTTATGGTTCTAATATAAGGAGAAAATAATCTCTACCCCTCTGCATACGTTACTTTCTTATGTGGGACTAGACATTTGGTAAGCACACATAGAATCATAGAATGGTTTGGGTTGGAAGGGACTTTAAAGATCATCTAGTTCCAACCCCCCTGCCATCAGCAGGGACACCTTCCACTAGACCAGGTTGCTCAAAGCCTCATCTAACCTGGCCTTGAACACTTCCAGGGAGGGGGCATCCACAGCTTCTCTGGGCAACCTGTTCCAGTGTCTGACCACCCTCACAGTGAAGAACTTCTTCCTAATATCTAATCTAAACCTACCCTCTTTCAGCTTAAACCCGTTTCCCCTTGTTCTGTCATTAACTGCCCTTGTAAAAAGTCCCTCCCCAGCTTTCTTGTAGGCCCCTTCAGGTACTGGAAGGCCGCTACAAGACCTCCCTGGAGCCTTCTCTTTGCCAGGCTGAACAGCCCCAACTCTCTCAGCCTGTCCTCATAGGAGAGGTGGCTCCAGCCCTTGGATCATCCTGGTGGCCCTTCTCTGGACTTGTTCTAGCTGCTCCAGGTCTCTCTTGTGATTGGGGGCCCAGAACTGGACGCAGTATTCCAGGTGGGGCCTTACAAGAACATAAAGCAAATGCAACTGAGACAGTCATCCTATTCTCATTAGGTCCTCCTCAGAGCCACTGCAGGTTGAGGAGAAGGCAAAGGAAAGGGGGAGAACAAGACAAAGAGGCAGGTAGTTTCAGAACCTACTGTAGGCCCCTTAGAGGTGTCCAGAGAATGGGGCAATGAAATCTACTTTTTAGATGCTGAATGACAGGATCACAAATAAGAAAAAAGCCTATGAAAAAAAACCAGACAATATTTTGAAAACAGTATTGCAGTCATACATAAAGAATGTGTGTGTTAAAGAGAAGTTTATAACCTTTCATTAACTCATATTCCTCTGAACAGTTTTTAATACAGTGAACTCTTCCTGACTCACCCTGAAGGCTAAGATCTTGCTATGATTTACCTCAATTTTTTTTAATGTCAGTATTAAGTTGCTGATAAAAATGAGGGATTTAAAACCTAAGTGCTGACACAATCCTAACTAGAGTTCTGCACAGCACAGTGGCAGAGCTATAATTAAGAAGACGGCCTACATCAAGTAAAAAGCTTCAGTGCAAACCTTTTTAGTGGATCAATACAATATCATCAGTGACATCTCAACATGGAGGATAAAGGAAAAAAGAGGCTTCTTATGGAATTAAGGAAAATCGTATAACTTTTGAAGTCCATGGAGAACAAGTTGTTAAATTTACAATTTAATTCTATATTATCCACAAAGCATACCAATATCAGAGATGTTTGCTTCTCTGTTTTTCTTGCACTACAGTATAACTGCAAAGATAGTTTAAGGTGACAGATAAAATGTTACTGAAAGTGGAATAAAAACAGTGCTTGGGAAGTAACTGTTCAAAAGCTTCAGAACAGAAGCTTTAAAAGAAACGTACAAGAAAAAAGCCTTTACAATCACTTTACCAAAACAGTGAGCAGAGCACAGCATTCAGCTTATGAGGACGTAAGGTATTTTTAAGCGACTGAAAGTGTTGCAAGAATGACGGGAATGGTTCATACTGCATCAGCTTTATTCTTGATGTGTCCCCAAATACCATCTACCAAGGCTGAAAGTCAACAAGCTCTAAGTCACTGCACAAAGTCCCGAAGAGTAGTCTGGTACATAACAAAATGAAAATTCATTCACAGGAACATGAAGCTACCAGTAAGAAGTTTCATAGAATCTATGAGTTGGAAGGGACCCACAAGGATCATTGAGTCCAACTCTTGCCCTAACACAGGACAGTCGTGAGATTCAGACCATGTGTCTGAGGGCCTTGTCCAAATGCTTCTTGAATGTTTTCAGGCTTGGTGCCATGACTGCCTCCCTGGGGAGCCTGTTCCAGTGCTCCAACACCCTCTGGGTAAAGAACCTTTTCCTAATGTCCAACCTAAACTTGCTTTGGCACACCTTCCTGCCATTTCTCCTGGTCCTATCGTTGGTCACCAGAGAGAAGAGATCAGGACCTGCCCCTCCTCTTCCCCTTGTGAGGAAGTTATAGACCACAATGAGATCTCTTCTCAGTCTCCTCTTCTCCAGGCTCAATAAACCAATTGACTTCAGCCTCTCCTCATACAACTTCGCCTCTTAATCCTTCACCAATTTAGTGTCCCTCCTCTGGACATTCTCCAGTAGCTTTAGATCCTTTTTATACTGTGGTGCCCAAAACTGCACACAGTACTCGAGGTGAGGCCGCACCAGCGCAGAGTAGAGGGGGACAATCACCTCCCTTGACCATCTCGCAGTGCAGAGCTGGATGCACCTCAGGACATGGTTGGCCCTCTTGGCAGCCCGGACACACTGTTGGCTCATGTTCAGCTGCCATCAACCAGAACCCCCAGGTCCCTCTCTGCAGAGCTGCTCTCCAGCCTCTCATTCCCCAGTCTGTGTGTGTGTCCAGGGTTGCCGTGTCCCAGGTGCAAGATCCAGCACTTGCCCATGTTAAAATTAATACAGTTGGTGATTGCCCAGCTCTCTAATTTATCTGGATCTCTCTGCAGGGCCTCTCGGCCCTCGAGAGTGTCCACAGCTCCTCCCAATTTGGCAAACCTAGTTAGCAGTCCTTCAAGTCCTGTATCCAAGTTATTGATGAAGACATTAAATAGCACCAGCCCCAGGATGGATCCCTGCGGGATCCCACTAGTGACCGATCGCCAGCCGGATGTAACCCCATTGACTAGAACCCTTTGAGCCTGACCCAGACTTTCAAACTGGCCCAGCCAAGCCAAGCACGCATGTTCATGTTTGCTCCAGTGACACTACTGCTCAAGAACCCAAAAATCTCTATTGCTGTGATGGCATTTCACTCTCCATGGCACATTGCTGTCTTGTGTAATTTAATGAGTAAAAAGCAATCGGGTTTTTTTGAGGGTGGCGGGGGGAAGAATTGGGGCGAGAGTTATTAAGATTGTATATGAAAAGCTGGTTTGATTAAAATTGACAATATTTAATTTGAACCCCAGATTTCATAGTCTTTAATACTATTAACAAGATTGTATTGTAGCACTTGTAATACTATTTGTAAGACAGTGATTGTACTCAAATCAAGACTTCCAGTGTCAGCCTGTTGGGATGAAGAAAAGCTCTGCCATTCTCGTAAACCATCCAAATTAGTCCCAATTACGAGTTTTAAGAAATCTAATTAATTTCTGAAATTGATCTTTTTTTTCTAAATTCAGCTTTAAGCAAGAGGACATTGCCATGCTTTTGTTATCTCTTACATTGCTGTTCTTCTGTTAATGACAATATTGATGGCAGTAATAGCATTTTACCACAAAGTGTTACTGTTTACTGGGTTGTCATCATTTTTCCTGTTTTGCCAACAGCAGGAAAGAAATTATGTGCTGCACTTATTTAAAAAAAGTAAAGGAGAGAAACCACTTTAGCTTGACAAAGACCAAGGAAAATCGAAATCCTAATATAGAAAGGAATCTTTAAAGAGTTAATAGATGACAATGCATCAAATGCTGGATTAGGGCTCTGTGGTACAGAACAGCCTGCATCAAGAGAACGAGCGGTACTATTTAGCTCTGAATACTGTCACAGTTGAACCCCAAACTCAGGGTTACATCATGGGTGCAATCCTGTGCTGTGCTATGCAGATGGTCTGGCTAGATAATCATAACGGTTCCGTGACCTTAGAAATCTGTTTGTCCTTCCTCCTCCTGGTCAGTTCCTTGGCGTAGTCTGTTGTCTCCCGCATGGAGAAGGCTTCCTCGCTCTTGGTTCTGCACCCTTGCCACCTCATTCAAACAACACCAAGGAAAGTTCTCTGCCTCTCAACTATTCAGAAGAAAAGGCCTGTTGCTATTTAAAGTTAAATTTATTCTTTGGGGTATTCACAGTCCATTTTACCTCTACACCCTTCTGATTACAACAAGGCATCTTTTATGAATGTGTCCGACAATGTCCCTCCAGTCTCTCCCCCATAAGTCTGCAAGACTCTCACTGTTTAGCTGCTGGCAGACAGAACAGCCCACCTATGCTGAGAAGGATCAGTTTAAAACAAAAAAACCCCCACCCCATAAATCAACATCAATTCATAAAATCACAGGCCACCATAATTCGGAAATCAGCAAAGTCTTCTCTCTTCTGTTATCTTATAAATATCCTAACCTCTTAACTGAGAAAGTGGATGTAAGATGACACAACTGAAATACGTATCTGCTCGCTCAGCTGAAATACTTCACACTGTTGTTACATGACACATTACTTGGTTTGCCATACACAAAATACGGGAAGTAACTCCACAAGAAACAGAAATTAGGAACTTTTCCTGTTCAGCATCTGTACGACTTAACATTAGAACACGGAAATCCATTTACAAGAATAATTAACCTTAAATTTACTAAAGGTCTTGGCCTAAAAAGGTATACTTGTGCTTTCTTAATTGGATATATCTAGATTTATATTTTCTTTTCATTCTACCAAAAGAAGGCTTTGATTTTTTTTTTTTAATATTATTCTTAGCAGAGCTAAACTTAGCCATGTGGGAGTTACCAGGTTCCTTTTAGACACATTAGGACTGCTATCTAAAATGCAGAATTATGATCACAAATTTTATTTCTGAGAGAATGAAGCCTGACATTCAGATCCCATTATAAGTTTCTAATGACACCAAATAGGAGGACAACTGGAAACAAAGAAGAAAACACAAATCCCAACTGTAACTCCTGTGTGTATATAAATACACACACACACACACACCACATGTTATCTGCCAAAGAAAAAACAAAACTGTGATTCAGCAGCTGTGCAAGATTCGTACACACACAGATATTAATAACAGTAGCTTACAGCAAGGTTTTCCACTCCAATAAAATCCCTGCCTGTTCCTAGTTCCTTCTAACTTACTACTTCTCCCCTTAGTATCCCATCTTTAGCTTCCTCCAATTTCATGCAGGACTTTTTTTTATATATATTTCTTCTTCTCCACTATTGGTACTTTTCCAGTCTGAGATGAGGACTAAACACGTAAGATCACAGTCCTCATTATTCCAAAATCAGCATGTCTGACAAATTCCGAGGTGCAAGATAAGAGATGCATCCATTTTCAGAGTCACATTATTTATTCTGGATTTAATTCAAGTTCGGTTTAGATGAAGCTCTAAAGTAATCAGCAATCGCCAGTGAACTAGTATTTGTTCTGACTGAAATCACCAGGAAGCAGGGGAAGCTATTAATCAGTCTGGTCAATTCCTCATTAAGTAACCAGGTACAGAAGCCCTCAACTGATCTGGAAGGTCAGAGAGAGTGACAAAACCAGTTCAGAAGATCATTATCTTTTGTCTTTAGCTACACAGGCCTTCACAAACAGCAAAGTGCTCACTGCAGACTACTGGAGAGTCTTTTCAAGTCCACAGGTCTGCATTAGAAACAGACTGCTCATTTCCAATACCCCAACACAACTGTATGAGTTAAGATCACTAGAAATAACTTACTCTTAACCTAGCTATGTTGCTCCCAGAGCCATGCAAAATTTCACTCATTGTCTAGCCTCGCTTCTTCTCACCCAATTCAAACACCTCCAAGTAGACAGCGAGCGTCCTGGGTAACAGCCTGACCCCCAGAACTGCTCCACTGCTGAGTCACTCTCTACCCGAAATCACTTGCTCCTCAGAGCAAGTGCTGCCCAAGTGAAAGCCAAGGCCCCGCTTGCCCTGCCACAGACTAGCTGGGGAGCTGAGATGCTTCTACTTCCAGTGGAGACTGATGACGGCATTATGTGTTTTCCATGTCCAACTCGTCATCAAGTCCAATATGTTTCTCTGTAATGCTAATTCAGAAGGGAATGAAGATCTATGGTCCACTTCCAGAATACAGAGAAAATATTAAAACCTCTCAAACAAAGGACTGAAATATTTTCAAAGTATTACAAAGTGCTTTTTTCACTTAATTTTTGCAAAGACATCAGTAAATACAAGTATGAGGTTTCTCTTATTGGTAACAAGCATTCACAATCTGGTAACACTTCCAGCTCCCCTAGAAGCTAATATGGTTACACAAAGCAGCACATGCACACAAAAACCTAGTACTATCATGTCAGCAAAATAAAATTAAACTAGACTGGTTAAAAATTAAAGTCCTTCCAAGAAACATCATTTTGTCAGTATTTCTCTGGGAAACACCTCTAAGAGTTTTGTTAAAGCAGGGAAAAAGTATATTAGCAGCATCGATTTTTATAAAAGCGATATAATCTCACATGCTTTTTTTTTTTTCAATAAAGGAATTTAATTTGTTGGAAGATTGCTTTTGCTGACACTTTGAGACACACTTTAAACATGCAACAATTTAAGTCTACAAAATCATCCCACTAAATTGCATGCACAATTAAATCAATTTTGGCAAATGCTGAGGCCTAATTACCAAGGTTAATTTTCAATAGTGAACATACCATTTAAGATAAAGCCTATTTCTTTGTGACTTTAATACAGGTTTTTACTGTAACATTTAGCCTAATGTTTCACACGCTCAAAGTTTCGTTCTCATGACTATTTCTTTAGAAAACAAGCCCTTTTCAGGGCTACTGTAGAGGCTCCCACTACAAATACCTTCTGGCTGGATATTAAGATGGAAATTCTTGCTGTAAATCTGGCAAAGTGCTGGTTTTTGTTAATTAGAGCACCACTGAGGTGGCAGGACCTAAAGTAACATGCTGTACGTAAGGACTAGCTGCCCCATGCGCCCCAGATGTGACTGTGCGGTGGGAGTTGGGAGCAGGTGGCCACGGCTGGATGCTGTGGCAGAGGCACTTCGGACCACATTACCCAAGGGTCACCAACACACTCCAGAGGCACTTTGACGAGTCTCTGGCGGAACTTTCAGACTGCCAAATCCAATCTCAACAATTCTGATACTACTCTTCAATTAGTTCCATTACTACTCCTGCTCCCTTAACGCAACAGCATTCCTAAAAACACATATTATCAGCATTTACTACTGTTTCAGTAACATATCACTCAAGAGAAAGACCCGTTTCTCTTCCCTGCCCTAGCTACAGTTTCATGGAGTTGTACATTTTGCAGTGCAGGTTTGCACACAAAACCCTACTATTTTACAAAAAGAGCCTATTTTCCATTTTCTCTGTAAAATGCAATTCTTTCCAACCATTTTCCTCAGTGATTTACAAAGATTTTCCTCTTGAACTTCAAAACATAATTCACTAGCTCTTTATCACTGTGTTTACAATCACAGAACACAGCAGATGACATCAACTTTCTCACAAATACTTTTATCATATACAACATATGGTGGCAAAATTCCTATGCAGTATAAAGTAGCCTGGAGAAAGATG
The DNA here is from genome assembly GCF_000700745.2 of Antrostomus carolinensis. NCBI lineage: Eukaryota > Metazoa > Chordata > Aves > Caprimulgiformes > Caprimulgidae > Antrostomus > Antrostomus carolinensis. Next base: position 65,476 of record NW_010305879.1, read on the forward strand.
TATAAAAATAAAAACAAAGTAAAAACAAACTATTTAAGCTTATTTTTCTCATCAGGTTAACTCCTTTAAACGGAAGTGATTTTTAATTATTCTCTCTTAAGCCAAGAGTTGCATTTTGTACTACCTGTTAAGGCAATTTAAAGTAAATACCTGAAACACTGAGATTGTTGCCTCCCCACACACCTTTTTTTAAAGTCAAATCACTGAACTCAATAATCACTACGTAAATCCTGCAACTCAAGCTCAGTGAAGTGCTACCCCCTACCACCATCAGCACCTTCAAACACTACTCCTCTTCAGGTTTAAAAAACATGCTTGGGCTCATTCTGCTACTCCAACACAATGACCAGTTCTTTCAGACTGAATAAAACATGTTGTACACTGGAGAAATGAGAATTTGGGTTTCTTTTCAGATGTATAAATTGGTGAGATAGAAACCTATTTCTGCAAAGGGACTCATGCACATTTCATAATGTAAAAAAACAAACAACAAACCCAAACCAAACAGCTAAGAAGGATCTCAATGTCAAGCAACACATGAGCAAACCTGGAAATAGTAGCATATTCCCCGCATTAGCAAAAAGGTGTAACAAGTCATATGAGTGAGAATCAGTTTTCTTTATGTTACCTTCTCTGAGGTATAAATGGAAAACAAAAATAAAATCTAATGGTTTAAATCAAACCTGCATTGCTCACTGATTTTTATCAAGTGAGAACTGGCTGGACGTTTTTAACTTTTTAGTTTAGTTTAATCATGATTAGGTTCAACAATTTCAAATCCAGCCACCTTGATTTACTTTGGGCCACTTAAATCACTGAAAATATGATCACTTGAGAAACTGCTACATATTTGATCTTAGCTATTAGGTATTTCGCTGTACACAGCATACTGATGTCCTCAGGCCAAAGTGCGTGTCATCCTCTAAACTTCAGCATACTGAAGTTATCTTTTGACCGTTTCTTAGTTCGAGTTCCATGCAAGACTCTTCTACTCCCTAATGCAATTTTTCCTCCATTGGTTTTCACCCCAAAATAGGCACAACAATCAAAAGCCCTTTTTAACAACCCAATGGGGTTTTTTGAAGTTTTCATTCTTAATATGATGTGGCACATAACAGTGAACAAGCGTTCAAAAGGCCACGTTTATTCTTGCACAAGAACGGATAAAAACTAAGACTTTTTTAAAAGTGAAAAGAATTAGGTACAGACCATTAATAACCACTGTAACATACTCTGTGCTTATACTATACTCCAATTAACCTGGAGATGAAAGGTGCACAACATACCTTAAAAGCTCTAAGAGTTTAACAACACGTTTCCATTTTATTAGCCTAAGACAGCTTGATCCAAAAGGCAGACCCAGTGAAGCTCCCCAGTTTCATCCACTGGATCACAGCTCCTAATGACTTTTTCTACAGAAACAGCCACGTTCTGATCCAGAATGGTTTTTGTTTGGTTCGGTTTGGTTTGGTTTTTAATTAGAGCCAGATTTCTGCTTCCAAAGCATAATGTATTACCAGAAAAACACAACATTTAATAGCAATCCACAAAGAATTGTTGTATCCTCCCCTGTAGGCACAGACTTGGACTACGTTTAGCACGGACCAAATTCTCAGGAAACACATAAAGCACATGTGTTAATGTGTTTTAAGTGGCTATGAGGAAAGGGGTAAGTTAACATGCATAAAGTTGACTAAAACAATTTCTAATTCTACACAGAAAGGATTTTACAAAGAATACAGAATCTGAAGAGTGAGTATTTTTAAAATTCAATTAATTTCCAATTTTATTGGAGAATACAGCTAGAGAAGTTTTTATTCTTACAAATGAGATGTTACATCTTTGAGCATCTAGCAGTTTCAGAGCAACTTGAGGCTGCAATCAAAACATCCATTAGAGTGCTCCACGTTTCAGAACAAGCAAGCAAGTGGTTGTCAGTGCAGCCAGTAAATCACCTGATCCTATTACAAAATCAATTACTGCAGCACATTTCTATTGCTACACAACGTGATAATGGCAAAATGATATTGGATAGCTACTGCAAGGTCAAGAAAACTGCTAAGAACATCTGAAATTTGTCTTTTTATCATGTAAGTCCAAATTATACAGCATCCTTTTAATGGTACAGTTAAAATTTAAAATATAGTTACCTTCTTTGGCTGATTGAGACATTCAATGGATAGTCTCTGCAACTGCTCTGATGTATGACTGCAAGATAGAAGATTGGAGCAGCAGGTCGAACAGCCCAGCCTCTTCATTAAAGAAGAAATAATGCTGCAGCCACAGCCACACATTGACTTGCTCATCAGACGAGTTTATTCTTAAAGAAATTAGGACTGTTACTGTCCCATAAACACTCAAAATTGGCCAGCTGCCTCATTCTGCAGCTCCCTGGCTGAAATTAAGACTGCTAAACAGAAAGGAGGAAAAAAAAAAAAAGTGTTTCTCAAAAAAACCGTCAGCCGGTCTCATCAGCAAGTAACACCTCGCATTTCAAAAACGTGTACGTTTTCCCCTCTACTCCTCTTTGCAAAGTAAGCTGCTTTGAAAAGACAAACAGCTGTCTGTCAGAGGAGTAAATTCAGGGATGGCAATCTCTCCAAACTGCTTGCTGACTATTCTTTCTGTGGCTCTAGTCACTTCAAGTCTGTTTTACCCTCCCCAGCAGCACAGCCTATCCAGCCTGGGCCCCGGCCAGAGGAGGTTACGCCAGCAGCCAACAGCCGAGAGCCCCACCCCGCGCAGCCCCACGCGCTTGCCCACAGCATCCATCCTCCGCTCGCCCACAGCGTCCTGCGCGCCGGCGAGGGCCTCCACTCCTCACAGCCACAGCACATAGCAGGTTATCGCACACCTTCAGAGCTGCCAACCTTTCCTTAACGCCTCTGCCTGAAAAGGACCTTCCAATTACACAGGAGAACAATGAGACCTGTCTGACTGCTACGCTCCGAGACTGACTATTTGCAGCATCTGGGAGGGAAAAAAAAAAACAAACAAAAAACCACAACACAAAAAGTCTTCTTGAAAAGTCAGAACACATAAGAAAAATGCTACCCAGATCTGGCAAATCCTGAAATAAGAATGGCTGCTACAAAGCTACATGAGTGAGAACAACACTACAAAAACCCAACAGAAATTTAAACCCAGGAAGAAACAAGCGTGGAAGAATTTATAGTAGAATGTACCACAACCAACTCTCAAGGCAAGTTAGAGGCAGATTGTATCAGCAGCTTTAATAAAGCCTTCGAGGAGCCTTTCACTCTGAGAAAAACAAAAAAGGCAAAACTAATTCAAATGAGCAGTCAGACATAGACAGGTCTTCTAACCTTTAAGAAGTATACTCTGCTCACGACAGAATATTGAACACCTCTCTAATTTAACACACAAAAGTAACTTACTGCTGGAAATGTTTTCTCATTTGCAAGAGATACTAATGCAGTAACTATATACTTCTTTTTCCTTTCCATAGAAAAAAACCTGCAAGTAATATTGTAAAAAGCTCATTTTAATTGGTTTAAGATGGTATGCAATACTATTTCTGAAAGCAGAAAGTCTCACATTAACACAACTGCCTAACCTGATTACAGGATAATCTGACTTGAAATAATTGTCACATTTATAGAGCTATCAGTGATTGTTCAATAGCATCTTCTTTAGCAAAAGGTTAAGAAAAATGCAAGTGATGTGAAAGCAGCTGAAATTAATAGAGGCTCAAAAAAAACTTATTTTCACACTGCATTGAAAGCTTAATTTCTCTCCTGCTCCATCTCCCCTCCCCTCTACTCTTTCTCTATTTCTCCTTCCCTTTCCTTGGTTTAAAGCTGAACTGAGCCTCTCCCTTCACCTTGCTCTGCCCTTTTGATATTCATGTTTCTATTAAATCAATTTCCAGTAGTATCTATATATAAGCATGCACAACAAATTGAACGATAAAATAAACCTTCGGTAGATAAAGACTACAGATGCAAACAAGCAAAATAATGCAGTAACCTTTTACTCGCCTGCTGGAGGTACTGTCTGCTGCATAGAATTCTAAATCCTCATCTGCAGATGCAATTGAGCTGGTATTGCCAAGGACTTTGCTCTTCCTGTGCTGATTCTACACGGCTATTCATTGAAAGAGCACATTATATAGAAAATTTAAAGTAATATCAGGTGAAATTACTTAAATGGCTTGAAAGGAACCAACTTCCAAAAAAAGCAGCTATAGCTCTGACCAGCCACATTTCAGAGATTTGTCAGGCACATTAGTGAAGAAAGTCTTATTGCTGATGCATGCTTGCCAGCAATGTGCAGGATGTGGAAGCAGAGAGAGCTAATGAAAAAAATTAATACACAGATTTAAAGTGCAAGGATCATGCTCTAATGCTCAACATTTCACATGTCCTGCATACCACAAAAATCTCTTTTCACAAGCATCTATTGTTTCTAAAGCTAAGAAAATGCTGTTAAAAGCAATCCCCACATCCCCCTACTTCAAATCCTGCAGATCAGTTCTCATACAAATATTCTTACTGTACCTGTATTTCTGATAACTAGAAATGCCAGCTTTTTCCTTTGGCGGCACGTGGTTAAGGATTACACAGATATATTTCTCAACAAGAAACAGACTAAAGGAAAGCATCAATATTTGGGATAATGGTTTCAAATCTAATAGGGTTAGGAAGTACAAGGGTACTTCACTAGAATTTGTATTATTCTTGGTAGAAAGGAAACGCCAGCAGTGAAGCCTGCTATCATTATTTATTAATATTTCCCCTCCTCATGTCAGTTATCTTAATGTACTATTGATCCCAGGGTGCATGCAGATAAAGCCAGTGACTGACAGCCACAGTTTCCTAGATTAAGTATCTGCAACATAAATTAATATTTTTAAGAATATAAAACTAGTATCACTGAAGGATTTTTTTTTTTTCCTCCAATCTGTGGACAGTAGAATTGAAGTCTCACCCATAATGACATAGTTAATAGAGATGGACAAACTTTTCCCCTCCCACCACAAAAAGCATCCTAAGGTGCCATTTAAAACATTAAAACAGACTTGCTTAGATTTTACTTTGGTGTTACCACTATATTTTTTTCTGCCACTTTTGCCTTACCAGCAAAACTTCCAATACATCTTTACTCCCCACAATATGTTTCACCTGAAATTGAAATTGCTTGTTATTAATCTTTTTAGTTATTTCCCTGTTTCTAACTAAAGTATTAAATGCATAATGTTCATAATATTAATTGACAGGACAGAGTAATGAAAACAACATTCTCAGAACTACGGTTACCTTTCAGAATATCAGCTATTTTTATCATTATATTAGCTTTCATGACTTCCACAAACTTGGTCAAATCCAAACTTAAAAACACAGCAGGATTGATTACGGTTTTAAAGAAACATTTATCATACTAACAAAGCTTTCTCGCAGTATTCTTCATTACAAGCCACAGACTGTTTCTATTTTAAAAAAAAAAGGCAAAGGAGAGATGATTTCATGCTAAGCTAAGGCCATACCCTCCTGTATGCAAAATCTCAATGGGCAAACAGCCAAACACACTCTTAGTTAAAGAGCCTGGATGAAATATCACTTAGACACGGAGAGTGGAAAAGACTATAGACTATGAAAAGTGTAAGTACCTATAAAAAAAATTATGTGCAGAATACATACTTCACTTAATTGTTCGCAAGGATATACATGAAGAAACAATATATAAATTATGAAACACAGTTACTGAACTAATAATGAAATAAATACAACTTTGAACTGGGTGAAAGCCTTCCTACAAAAAGATTCTTGTCAAATCAGCGTAGCACACGATTAGTAATACATAATTAGGGCAAAACCACTATACTGTATACAATTAATTGTAAAGTTTAAATCTCTAAACACATTGCTAAGATCAAAACATACAACACGCCTGACGTACAGCAAGATACTTAAACTGAAAAAAGCCAACAGGCTTATTTGTTACATGTTTAGAAAACAGCAAGAGAATGCAAGAGGAACTACAATTCTAAATGGTCTAGAAGGACAGAATATACTTTCCACAACAGATGAACAAGTTTTAAACCCCTGGGGCTTGCCTGGCCCCTGTTCTGTCCACAGCCAGTTCCACCATCTCAGAACATAAATCCAACATGCAGAGCAACCACCTACATTATACTTTTCAATAGCTAGTCAGGAAAAGGGCTGGTTGGTATACTTCCTTGCAAATGAATCAATCTTCTCAAAGTTAGTACTCAAATCGTTGCTAAAAAAAAGAAAAAAAAAAAAAAAGGCAAGAGCAAGCTGTTATCAATACATACCTAACTTTTAATACAGGAAGAATATACATTTGTTTGTGCAAGGCAAAAATTAGTACAAGACAAGAATGGTGGGCTTTTTGAAATTACTTTTCAATTGAAGATGATAGCACTCTGAAAGAAGTTTTATAAATCTCATTAAAATAATAAAAGAACTTGTAGTGCTATGAACTGAACCTGAGCTATATATTTCTTCATAATCCAAAAAGCCGCTTTATTGGTATGTATAAAGGAATTAGAGTCCTTTCATATACCACTACAATAGGTAAATAGGTAAAAGACAGCTTCTAATTGAAGGTTTGCTACTAGTAATAAAAACTTTAAAAAACCCTCCGTTGGGAGAAGCAGCAAATTGCTTTAAAAATTACATCATCTGCTGCACTCTCAAGATTCCAACTTAAAGATGTCAAAATGGTCTTTGTATGCTTGCATTCTCATGTCAAAGATAATAAAACTAAACAGAAAGATTTAAAATTTAAAAAAAATCAAACCACCAGGCATCACAACACTGTGATGTACTGTCCCCTGCAGCAGCCAGACTTCAAAGCAGTTATAGGAAGGATGTAATAAGGTATGTCCAATTTCGCCCAAGATATGTGTGACAGAAGTGGTGGTTTTCAGCTTCATCAGCTTTTCTCATGGTCCCTTCTTTCTCTTTGAGGTGGGGAGAGATGAATGGGTAATCTTAAACTCAGGCTCATTATTTCTCCTCTCATACAAGAGGGGACACAAAAAAAAATGGGGGGAGGGGTGCGTGAAAAAGTGGGAGACAACTCATTTTGTTCCAGAACTGTGCAATCTGTACAAGCTTGTGCAGGACAAACACTGGTTGCATCTCCTCAGACCCCCATCTCATACCTGACCCACTTCATTGATGAAAAGTTTTCTGATTTGGAAAACAAAACATACAAACAGCACCCCTCTTCAGCTTCACACACAGAGATAAAAGGGAAAACACAGTCGTAGCATTTGCAGTACCAAGATGTGTTTTCTTGAACTCTTCCAGACATCAGTGGACTTACCATCTTTCCCCTGTACAGCACAGGCACACGACCCAACCCTGGCTTCCAAGAGCACGAAAGCACTGTAATGCTGGGAGGTTTGGGGCCTGTGTTTCACTCATCTGCTCCAAGGTAAGAGTCCACACCATTGCTATTCTAATTTCTTCACACCATTCACTGCAGGAAATGCAGTGACATATCCAACTAACTGAACTGCCAAACATCTCAGTATAGATATGTGTTCACCATAAGCCATCCCAATTAGAAGCTGCCTTTGCGTAAAAGGACACGCGCACTGCCTTCTCATTAACTCCATACTGCGTTCATATTTTCAGTGCTTGTCCTGCATGCTGTCCATCTACCTGGACTCTCTGTTGGAGGAAAAAAAAAGGGGGTGATTGAATAACAACTCGTTCTCTATAATTCTGTAAGAACCACTCCATCGCTTACCAGATTTGAGATGCTTTTATTCATTATACCTGAGAGAGACTCACATACCAACTGTATTCCTTTGTCTCAACTTTACTATAGTACTCCTCCCAGCTGAAACATCATTTCATATTTATTGCAAGTTGATGCAGCATGGAAGAAAAAGCTGTTTCTGTAGACCATTAAAGTGTTCTCAACTTGCTCATACACAGCCTGAAAAAAAGTTAGAAGGGTGATGTGCTGGTTTTGGCTGGGACAGAGTTAATTTTCTTCATAGTAGCTGGTATGGGGCTACGTTTGGATTTGTGCTGAAAAAGGTGTTGATAGCACAGGGATGTTTCCATTATCACTGAGCAGGGCTCACACACAGTCAAGGCCTTTTCTGCTTCTCACCCCACCCCACCAGCGAGGAGGCTGGGGATGCACAAGGAGCTGGGAGGGGACACAGCCAGGAGAGGTGACCCCAACTGACCAAAGGGATATTCCACACCATATGGCATCATGCTCAGCATATAAAGCTGGGGGAAGAAGGAGGAAGGAGAGGGCATTTGGAGTGATGGTGTTTCTCTTCCCAAGAAATCAGTACGCACGACCAAGCCCTGCCCTCCTGGAGATGGCTGAACACCTGCCTGTCCATGGGAAGGAGTGAATGAATTCCTTGTTTTGCTTTGCTTGTGCGTGCAGCTTTTGCTTTTACCTATTGAACTGCCTTTATCTCAACCCAGGAGTTTACCTTTCTGATTCTCTCCCCCATCCCAGCGGGGGGAGTGAGCAAGCGGCTGTGTGTGGTTAGTTGCTGGCTGGGGTAAAACCACAACAGGGTACTCAGCATGGGGTTAGCAAAGATGTCTTCTGAGAGAGCAGGCAATGATCCAGTGGCAGATTTCTGGATGCCTTTTCTAGTGGGCTTAAGGACAACAGCTTTCATAATTTGGCTTGGGAGCTAAAATCACTTAGCTGAAGTAGTGCTGTTGATAGACATGTGGTTCCTGGCATTAGATAGGAAGCCTACATTTGAGTCATGAACACAGGCGGCAGCAGCAGCCACTCGCACCAAATTAGGTATGGAGCTATTACAGCTAAATACAGGGACATCTGCACAGGAGTTGTTCCTCTCCTCCAGTCCTCCCAAATGCACTTACGGCTTTACTGAGTAGTCTCTACTTCCCCTTCGCTTCTCACTTCTTCCCTAAAAACCATCTGTACAAGACAGTTTTCTACACAGCACAGGAAAACATCTGAGATTATAAACTGACTGAACACAAGAAATCAGGAATCCTTCAAGTGAAGGATAAATTCACACTACCGTATATTACCAACTCATTTTCATTATGCTAAAATATTACCTCCTATGTATTAAAAGTTGTTAAAGATCTCCACACATGCCTGTTTTTAACAGCTGGTGATTTTCCTCCTTTAGAGCTCTGGGAAGCAGTTTGGGATAAGCACTTAGCTGACTGCCAAGTTACAATTCAGTACTGAAATAGTTAATTTTTTCCTCAGAGGCAACTCTCAGTGCAAGCACTGGATGTTTCTCTCTTTCAGAGCTCTTGTTTCAGGCTATCTGCTGATTTAAGAAAGAAACACTATCAATTTATGCCTGGTACTTCTCTTTAAAGGTGACTTAATTATCAGTACTACCCCTTTCCAAACAAAGGCAAAGAAAAAAAACCCCAAAGTAGTGTAAAAGAAAATGGATGTCTTGCAGAAAGAGGGATGCTGCTATAACACCTTAGCCTGTAATAAATATCATAGAGGAAGCAAGTGGCTCACCATTTGACTGCAAATTTCAGAGCTACCCATTTTCATTACTACTGATGGAGACAAGGATGAGGACAACCGACTCCTCAGAAGAGCCACACTGTCACCACTGACAGGATGGTAATTTTTCCACAAGAAGCACAGGATAATAAACAGATAATTCCTGCTATGCCCTTGGAACAGAATGCCACTGACCTGGCAAGGCTGAAACACGAGTCTTAAATGGTGGTGCTCAACCCTTTTATATAGGATTGCCACAAGTAACTTAGCCCAGACTTCGCATCTGACCCCTCGTCCCCTTGTCTCCCTGGGGCAAATGGGGAGGGATGAGAAGTAACAGGGACATAATCTTACATTTATGTGTCATGAAAGTCTGATGCTTGCAAAAAGTGTCAGGCCTGCTGTATAGGGGCAGCCGGACTCCACTGCCTATTCACAGGCGGGTCCTGCCAAGTGACAAGGAAGGAGAGGTCACACTCTCCTCCCTGCTACTGGAAGTACCACCACATCATCCAGCAAGGTGCATGTCTGTGAAGAACAGGAAAAACAGGGGAAAGACTCTCTGGCAAAACAGCCAACCCTTAAGATACAGCAATTCTCATATCCTATGTCAAATCACACCATAAAGCAAGAGCTTAATTCTTCTTGTTCACTGGAATTTCAAGCTATATTGAGAATTACTAAGTCCTTTTAAAAACATAACTTACACTCATCCACAACTTAGGTCTCCACTGAGCTGCAGACAGAAGTCAGCTGTATGAAATTCAGTTTTTCAGTAATATTTTTTGAAAATGCCAAAACACACAAAAAATAACACACCAAACCAAAACCAAGAAATACAAGCTTTATCCATGTCTGAGTATAGAGGAAAGCAGACCTTTACTTTCTGGTTAGCCAATAGTAATATTTCAAATAAGAACCCTTACAAGCTAATTTCAAAGTCCACGAGAAAAGGACAAGAGCCTTATAAAGATCAATGTTCTCACTATATTTCACGTTAATTTAAGAACCACAACAACAACGAAGCTATTCTAACCCTCCGCGCTCCTCAGGCTCCAGGAAACAAGTGGATTGCCCTTTATTATGTTTCAAACATAGAAAACCCAAAGATGACTGGCTACTTCAAATGTAACCTTACAACATTAACATAGCCATTATCAAATAACAGCCATTTTTTGCCCCATTTCTCCACTCAAGCCTCACTCTCCACCTACAGGCTTACAGTAAGGCAAAATATTTACTATAAATATTACCTCCTGCACTGCCAAATGTGTTTTCATTACCCCTTTGGAAGTCATGGTCCAGATCTTTCTGCACAGCCTTACCCACGGCTACAGTTAATACAATCTGTATGAGTGAGTCATGTGGAAAAACGCTAGCTTAACACCAGAAGGTTATGAAAGTTTAAAAAGCTATTTTTAATTTAGATAGAAGTTCATCACAACACACAATTATGCTCTATGCCCCTGTTAACTTTCTGGCAAAAAGCTAGGGCTTCTTAATAGGAGAAGCTGGCTACATTTAACAGCAGAACACATTAGCAGATGTTGATGTAACAGGATGAAAAAAGGGCCTTGCCTGTTCTCTTTTTTCATACGAGATCATCAATCTGGTAATCCTAGAAGGGAAACTGCATCCTCTAGCTAAAAAAAAATGTTAAGGTAATCCAAAACTATCAGTCAGAGAAAGTGAGCATATTGCAAACTGTACTTCCTAGAAGATATTTCACATTTCCTTAACAAAGACTAAGTGAACTTAGTCTCTAAAAGTGAAAGAGATAAAAATACACAATTCAATCTAACTCAAGGTAAACAGATATTACATTCTTCCATCAACCTCCTCCTAACAAAAAGGAGGTGGCAAAAAAATTCACATACCTATATAGACGCAGTGTAAAATTTGTTCACAAAAGTACATAGTATATGAGTTATCGAACTGGGTCTGGTAGTAAGGAACAACCTAGAAGGACATTCCATGTTTATGATTGCTAAATAATGCATTTCTTAATACATCTTAAAATATTTTCATCCATTCAAAATTCAGAGACTGATATAAAAAGAACTGATGAAATAGTTAAATCTTTTCCAAACTATCCTTCTATTTCTAAACAATACCTTCTATTTCTACACAGAAAAATCAAGGTATTATCATGTATGAGCCTAACCTAGACAACACAAGTAACAACAGCAATACAGATGCTTGAATACAAGCTTTAAGCGTGTGCCAGAATGCAAAACTGTAGCACTTCCCACCATTAAAGACACTAGCTAAACACACGCTAGCACCGGCATGTTAACTCCCGCTAGTCACACCTTGAATTTTGCTGAGCTATAGAATAACCAACAGAGTGTTAGTGCTCACCCCAGACAAGTTCACCTGAGGCTGCTGCAGTCCAACAAGCTCTGGCAGCAGAACCACTTACGCCAGCTTCAGAAATATACTTCATTCTCCTCTCAGGTGGTTCCATCCTCACATCATCCCTGGCCTTGTGTCGGCACAAGAATCTGTGCAGGCTGAACAGACATTTTTGATGTTTGCTACATAATTAGCTTTAACCTACAATGGTTCTGAAATCTAGCTCGCTACACAAGTGCTCCAAAACTTCTAGAAGTAGTCAAGAGTCAGAAGCTGATCAGAAGAATTTATTCCAATAGCACTGCCTACTTTAAAGTACTCAAAAGCTATATCCTAACACTAGTTTTGATCTTAGCAGCAGTGCTGGTTATGCCAGGTTTCACAGCCTATGATCTCTCGTTTCAAACCGAGGGGAACACAGAGGCATAATTGTTCATTTAGTTGGACAGGGAAGAATAGGAAAATTGATTTGGATGAAAAATAACCCAGGAAAAAAAGAAGGCCACAGCTCATAAGACAGTCAATCTAGATCACTGTGCTATGCTACACATGACTTCATCAACATAATACAGAGGTGGATGGTGAGGTGGAAGGTAGAGGAGAACAGAAGAGACAAAGTGGGCCAGGGGAGGCTGGCAATGTTGCTGTTTGAGCCAGCAGAGTTATCACAGCATTCAAGCACAACCAAAGGCATGGATATCATACACTATACTGATGACATCAGTTGTGGCTCCATTCCTCATTTCTTTGTCTTTAAAATGGGACTAATGCTTACTATGCTTAGGGCACTCCAGTGAGGTAAAGAAGTTAAAGTTATTTACTTACTATATTATTAATGAGAGGATAGAAAATGAGGGATACAATTCTTCTCGAAGACAGGACAAGAAAAAACAGCTAAGGGGAGAAATAAGTAGTTTTATTTCCTTTTCCTGTAACCAAAGTAGAGGAAAAATAAACGTTAAGGGTTTTGACATGATGGAGCCAGCTTGCCATAGACAAAGCAGCACTTGAAACTGACAGCAGAGTTGCAGCAATAAACGTTCTGAACCCTGCTCAGAAGGAGCTGGATGGTCTCTAACATGCTGCTCAAAGCACTTCAGCCCTTTAATTGTTCACAGTTGCCTTTGCATTTGAGGCAGACCCACGGCATTGCAGGGGAAGAAGGGAAGAACGCAGAGGAGAAGACTTAGAACTACCACCCCAGCTATGCAGGATAAGCAGCCATCAATGTAGCATCGTAAACAAGCTTTCATTATGTATTATCAAAACAAAATTTTACTTCTAAATGACAACTAGTTCTTGTGTTTTAAAGCTCATTATTTTCTTGGATGTCAACAAGCTTTAATTAATATCAAGATACGAAAGACCAGTTTAAGTAGTGAGCTCACAGTGAGGTCACCTGCATACATACTGGGAGCCAAGTTTTACGCACAGGAATCTGCAACCACATAGCAGCAAACAACTAGTGCAGATGAAGCAAGCCATACAAAGCCATGTAAGGTTTAAGAAGCTAAAATGATTAACTGGAAGCAGAAATAAGTATACAAGGATCTTGCAAAGTGCAAGATATGCAGGAACCCTAAATGACAACCACCTCACATTCTAGGTTGATGAGCAGAAAAACTAGCAAAAGATTCCCGAACAACTGAGATCCTAAAGAACAAGCAGTTTATCATTCCTGTTAAGATCATGACATGCTTTGCTCCAGACTTCAGACCCAGGTTTGAACAGATTTCAGAAAAACATGTTCCTTGATTTATGACATCTAGAGAAGTTAACATGCTCTGCAAAGCCGTGACAATCATATTTGAGCTGATTAACAGGACATCTGCAGGCACCATTAAAAAAAAAAAAAAAAAACAAAACTGAAGACATACTATAAAATGACATTACTATTGACATAATTAATTTGGGGAGCTTTTCCCAGCATAATTCTAAGGTGCTTACCTGCAACATAGAATGTTTTTCTTAAATATTCATCACTTAATGGGGTCTTTAAAACATGATGAGAATCACAGAATGGTAGGGTTCAGAAGGGACCTCAGGAGATTATCTAGTCCAAC
>NW_010305880.1:0-1834 GCF_000700745.2 Antrostomus carolinensis
CTTCTGGTTTTGAGAGTTTTCCCATGCTACAATAGCAAGTCCTACTTAATCCTCCAAAAGATAAGGATTTGACACTAGTTCATTTTCTTCATAGTAGCTTGTCTGGCGCTACGTTTTGAATTTGTGATGACAACAGTGTGGATGATTTAGTGATTGCTGAACAGTGCTTGCACAGTGTCAAGGCCTTTTCTGTTTCTTATACCGCCCCACCAGCAAGTAGGCTTGGAGTGCACAGGAAGCTGGGGCAGGGGGGCGCAGCCAGGACAGCTGACTCCACATGACCATCCCATATGACATCAGGCTCAGCAAGAAAAGTTACGGGGAAGAAGGAAGAAGGGAGGGACATCTGGAGATATGGCATTTATATTTCCAAGTAACCATTATGCATGATGAAGCCCTGGTTTCTTGGAAAGGGCTGAAAAACTGCCTGCTGATGGGAAGTACTGAATGAATTCCTTATTTTGCTTGGCCTGTGCATGCAGCTTTAGTTTTACCTATGAAACTGTCTTTATCTCAACCCAAAAGTTTTCTCATTCTTAGCCTGCCAATGCTCTCCTCCATCCTACCGGGGGGAAGTAAGCAAGTGGCTGTGTGGTGCTTAGCTGCCTACTAGGGTTAAACCACAACAGACGGTGGATAGGATGGATAGGCAGGAGAGAGAGATCTGTGGTTGAAGGCTGAGGGAGGAGACTGACTTGGGACACCCATGTTACCTTTACAGCTTTGTCACAGCTTGCCATTGAAAGCATGTTAGCTTCCGTTCCCACCTGTGAATAGGTGCGGCTGCTGTCCTGCCACGCAGGGGGTTGGGGTAAAGAATAATGAGTTGAGTTGATGCTGTACAGTAAAAAGCAGAGCGTTTTCTTGCTCTCACAAGATGTGCAGCTGTTACAGAAGCCATGACGGGAGGTAGGGTATTTTCTGTGGTGGGCGCTAGAGGGATTGCTATAAAGAATGTGTCATTATGAACTCCAGAGGACCTCTGGAAGAAAGTTGTAGGGTGATTTTGTGTGTGCGTGTGTGTGCGTGCGTGTCTTCTTATTCCTCAAAGTTGTAACCTCATCCTGTCACTTCTAGAGTGTTCATTCTTTCCACCAGCTTCGATTGCCGTTCTTGGTTATGTTTCCTGAGGCGTGTTTTGCACTCCACATTAACCTTAACCGTAGATCTTGGATGGGGAGAGGCGAGCTGAGCCCTGTTGCCATTTAGGTTACTGCTTTCCATTGCAGCGTTGTTTTCTGGTCACCTTAGTTTTTTTCTTTTGCCATGGTTGCTTTCACAGATGCAAAAGCAGAATAATGTGATGGCTCTGACATCAAAGGACTCACACAACATGCGGGAGGAGGAACTGAAGTCAAGATCCTACATGGAAGAGCGAGTTGGTCAGAGTGACAGGAGAAAGGCTGGACTCTTGGAACAGGTGAGCACACAAAATTCTCAAGGCGCATAGCCAACACCCAGGAAAACCATGGCCACCTTTTTGTCGAGTTCTTACATACTCGGCTTTTTCTGTTATCACTTCAGTTCAGGCTCTGAGTAACTTGTCATTTGGGGGTCATACAGGAAGCAACAGATAGAGATGTACTGCAGCTTCTCTGTGGAGAATGCTAGATGTGCATATTGCATGTAGATATTGCTCCAATGCTGTGTATGTTATGTATATTTTCTGTTTTGAAAGGAGCAAGTGAAGAAGCTGGTAGAGGCAATATGCATAGATGAAGTGCATCTGTGTGAAGAACTGAGAATAAACTTCGGCCTGCAGAAAGACTGTGAGAGGTATGGCTTTTTAGTATGATGAACAGGTATCCCTGAGTAGAAGTCAAGTTTTACTGAA
>NW_010305881.1:0-4323 GCF_000700745.2 Antrostomus carolinensis
TCCTTATCCACCGAGTGGTCCACCCATCAAAACTACGTTTCCAATTTAGAGACAATGATGTCGTGTGGAACCGAGTCAAACGCTTTGCACAAGTCCAGGTAGATGACATCAGTTGCTTTAGCTGTATCCACCAGTGTTGTAACCCCATCATAAAAGGCCACCAGACTGGTCAGGCACAATTTGCCCAATAGCTGCTGCTCATCCTGTTAAGAATTTTTCTTGTCCACTGTGAAGCAAATTACTCTTTGATTTGGACACAGCTGTTTCTTTTTATGAGTTCAGTTGGTGCTGTAAGGTCTTTGCTTTTAGCTCTGCTCAGTGGGCTTCTGAATCTGACTGGCGAACTTGGAAATAGGACTAGCTAATTGAACCCGTGAGTGTTGTAAATTTGGAGAAAGTGAAGTGAAGCAGAATTCTTTGGTGGATATGATTTATCTTATGTCTACAGAGTTTTGAAATGTAATGACAGATTGCCATGGGATGCACTCACGTGTGCGGAAGGAGCTGGCAGAAATGATCACTAAACTCTCTATCATTTTTGAGAGGTCTTGGAGAATGGGAGAGGTGCCTGAAGACTGGAGAATAGCCAATGTCACTCCAATCTTCAAAAAGGGCAAGAAGATCCTGGGAACTGCAGGCCAGTCTGCCTCACTTCCATCCCAGGGAAGGTGATGGAACAGCTCATTCTTGATACCATTTCTAAGCAGTTGGAAGAAAATAAAGTTATCAGAAGTAGTCAACACAGTTTTACTAAGGGGAAATCATGCTTGACCAATCTGGTAACCTTCTGTGATGTCATCACCAGCTGGGTAGATGAGGGGAAAGCAGTGGATGTTGTCTACTTTGATTTCAGCAAGGCTTTTGATACCGTCCCCCACAATATCCTTGTAGCAAAGCTTAGAAGGTATGGGATTGATGAGTGGACGGTGAGGTGGATTGAGAACTGGCTGACTGGCAGAACTCAGGATGTTGTGATCAGTGGCGCAGAATCTAGTTGGAGGCCTGTAACTAGCGGTGTTCCCCAGGGGTCGGTACTGGGTCCAGTCTTGTTTAACATCTTCATCAATGACCTGGATGTAGGGATTGATTCTGCCCTCAGCAAGTTTTCTGATGATACAAAGCTGGGAAGAGTGGCTGACACACCAGAAGGCTGTGCTGCCATTCAACGAGACCTGGACAGGCTGGAGAGTTGGGCGGAAAAGAACCTGATGAGGTTCAACAAGAGCAAGTGCAGAGTCCTTCACCTGGGGAGGAATAACCGCATGCACCAGTACAGGTTAGGGGCTGACCTGCTGGAGAGGAGCTCTGTGGGAAAGGACCTGAGTGTCCTGGTGGACAGCAGGACGGCCATGAGCCAGCAGTGTGCCCTTGTGGCCAGGAAGGCCAACAGTATCCTTGGGTGCATTAAAAAGAGCGTGGCCAGCAGGTCAAGGGAGGTTGTCCTCCCCCTCTACTCTGCCCTGGTGAGGCCACATCTGGAGTATTGTGTCCAGTTCTGGGCTCAACAGTTCAAGAGGGACAGGGATCTTCTGGAGAGAGTCCAGCGGAAGCCACAAAGGTGATTAGGGGCCTGGAGAATCTGCCTTATGAGGAAAGGCTGAGAGAGCTGGGACTCTTCAGCCTGGTGAAGAGAAGACTGAGAGGAGATCTTATCAACATCTATAAATGAAATGCGGGGGCCAAATGGATGGGGCCAAACTCTTTTCAGTAGTACCCTGTGACAGGACAAGGGGCAATTGGCAAAAGCTGGAACACCAGAAGTTCCATACAAACCTAAGGAAAAACTTTACTGTAAGGGTGATGGAGCACTGGAACAGGCTGTCCAGAGAGGTCGTGGAGTTTCCATCTCTGGAGATGTCCAAAACCCACCTGGATGCTTTTCTGTGGAACCTGTTGTAAGGAACCTGCTTTAGCAAGGGGGTTGGACCAGATGATCTCCTGAGGTCCCTTCCAACCCCTATGATTCTGTGATTCTGTGATTGTGAATCAATGTCATCACTGCTGAGCCAACAAATGGCTTGGGGGTTGCTTTAAAAATCCTCGTATGCCTTTGGTGCAAGCACGAGTTTTGGTCTGTCTTTGACTGGGAGGATGAGGGAATGAAGTGCATTGAAGACAAGACGTAGGAAATTGCTTTATCTCCATTTATATAGAAATGAAGATATCTATCTCCATTTTCACCTCTGATTTACATCTATCAGTGTTCTTGTACAATTAGTTTGGTTGCCAAAGTGGACCTGCAGGTTGTTTCTAAGAAGCCTGATGATGGTTTGTAAATACTGATATTGAGGGAAATATGGATTCCATGGTACACTACTGTCCTTGACACTTTCTATTAGCAATTTCCTATTCAGTCTTTCACAAAGTCGCAGATGTGAGGTGTACTACGCATGCAGTTCAACTTCATTCTCCACAAAAGACAGTAACATGTCTGGGAGCTACTCCAAAGAACTGCTTTGGATTTGAACAAACACAAGATTGTGAAACTGCAGTTCTGAGTCACGAGGTCTGTGCATGAGAAGAGTGTCTAAGAAACAAACCTTTGTTTCCATTATAAGCAATACTAGGTGGGGAAGGGGAAGTTAAGTGGACATTAGTATGGAGGCATTTGCTGGTGTCCTGCTTCCAGAAGCTTATTAAAAAGTCGTTTGTCCAATTATCTACTTCAAACTTACTCTTTGGGAAATGATCATCAAAAGGGAGTTGCTATGGTACTAACAGTAACGGCAGTTCTGTTGTTTTGAAACTGTTGGGTTTTTTTCTACCACTGAGCCTAGATATTTTTAGACTTCAGGTATGTTCTTAAGAAATACTGGCATTTTATTAGAATGTTAGATTGCATTTTCAAAGTATCTTTTATGTTTTGTTACAGGTGCTGATAGTGGAAAAGGGGAAGTGGTTTGCAGGAGGAAATAGTCAGTCTTTGAGACTGACATGTAAATATTTACCTGCAATAAAATTCATACATGAAAAGATGCAGAGATGTTAATAAACACAATAAAATCTTGCTGTGGTGATAGCCTTGATTATGCTTCAATATATCTGATAACACTATCCTTGTCTACAATAAGTCTGTTATGTAGTGGTTTCACTTTGCTAGCAGCCAAACACAGCTGCTCATTCACTCTCCCCCTAGCAGGGAATAGGGAAGAGAATCAGAACAGTAAAAGTAAGGAGGCTCATAGGTTGAGGCAAAAACAATTTACTAATTGAAATAAAAAAATAATAACAGTAATAATAGAATATGCAAATGGATGATGCACAGTGCAATGGCTCACCACTCACCGACTGATGCCCAGCCTTAGCCAGCTAGTGATTCTGGAGCAGAGACAGTCCCGAAACAGAAACCATAATCCTGGAAAAGTGAGCCCAAGTGATCCCCAAGAGAATCCCCTAGCTTTCTATTGAACCTTCTTTAATATATGGAACTTGACATTCTATGACATGGAATATCTCATTGGCATATTCAAATGTCAATTTTGAGTTTGCTAATTGCTGTACTTCCCACCTCCCAGTCCTTGGGACCCCAAGTCCAGCACTTGCAGGCTAGCAAAAAACGAAGTCCTTGGACTTCCAGCAACAACTAAAAACATTAGTATGTTATAAACACTCTTCTCATATCAAATCCCATAGTGAAACCAAAACACAGCACTATTCTAGCTACTAAGAAGAAAATTAGCTCTATCCTAGTGAAACCAACACAGTTGTTCTGTATTTTTTTACTTTATGTCTTCTATTTTTTTTTGTAAATATAGTTCTATCTTATTCTGTAAAAATACACACTTTTGTAAAGTGTAAAAAACCCACTTCTATCCTATCATGTGTTCTTAAGAAGGGAGCATTCAGGACTTAAACAGTTGCTGGAGAACATCTATTGGATGTGTCAGAGCTCTGTGTCACAGAAGTCTATGTTCTATGTACAAGTACATTTTTTGTTTGTTGATATGTTTGTTTTCCACAGGGGAGAAGGAAGAGAAAAGGTGCCAAAGAAAATGAAACAGAGGAAAAGCTGGAGAATTATGAAACTTAACTGAAACTCCACAATATTTGTACAAAAGAAAAATATCAGATACTCAAGAGCCATAAATCAGAATCATTTTGTGACATTAAGAAGTATGTAAATACTAAAGGTCTGATTTTAAGGTCTGAGGAATCACACTTCTACCCACTTAAACTAGTTTTAAGCTCATGTAACTCACAGACCTCAATGCAGTACCTTGCAATTTATTATCTTGTAATTAAGTTGTATTGGGTTTACATGGCAAGGTTTTGGTAGTGAGGGGCCATAGACATGGCTGCTGTGAGAAGCTGCCAGAAGCTTCC
>NW_010305882.1:0-6900 GCF_000700745.2 Antrostomus carolinensis
GAGCACCCAGGCACAGGGGTCCCTGGAGACCATGTAGGGCCCGTCCCCTCCCAGGGTCACTGTTCTCTGCAGGGGGTGATGAGACCTGACACTTTACCTCCACACTCAGGCCTGCTGAAGAGTTTTCCTCACAGGGTTGTGCGTTATATTAGGCCAGGATAATGGTGTAACTGGCTTCCCGTCATAGTGCTGGTTGGAGAGTCACTGCTGCAGAGAGAGCCTGGAGCTGCTGGAGCTGAATGTGGCTTCTAGAAAAGCTTAACGTGGAGGAGGACCGTTGCTTTATTTAACTTCCGTAAACTTAGTCTGGCACCTAAACTGCTACTTCAGAGTGAAGAAGTTGCAAACTTCTGTTTGATAAGAAAAGCTTTATCGCTGAAGTGGCAGATGAGCTCTTGCGAGAGGTGGTGGTCGTGTCTTACCCAGTCAGATGGTCTGGGCAGTGGTGACTGCTTCGAGTCCCTTTTCTTTGCTTAGATCTCTCTGCGGATTTCCCAACAGGCCTCCAGGCTGTGCCTCTGTCCACCCCAGTGTCCACCTCTCCCACACCTGAGGTGCGCTTGTGGATCAGGGTTCAGTGGTGGATGCTCCAGGAGGTGTAACAAAAACAGAACAAATGCAGCGTGTTCTTTCAGTGCCAGGCAGGGCAGGAAGCTTCTCAAACACAGGTTGCATCTTGGGCTGTCAGATTTTTATGTCTTATCAATGACCTATCTGCTATGAATTTGTGTAATCTTTATCTGATACCTTTTGTATTCTTGGCCTCTGTACCGTGATGCCTGGACTGTGAGCTCCATTTGATTAAATACTGCATGGAGGGAAAGCTCTTTATTTCTATATTTTGACTATTTCTGTTGTCAGAAGTGGTGAATATGGAAGGATTACTCATTTTCTTCACATCTTTGGTGACTTACAGACCTATGTGATTTGTCTCCTCTGTCATCTCTTTTTTTTGAGTGGGAAAATCTTAGTCTAGATAACAATTCTTAGTATGGTAAAAAATGGCCTTGTTACTTTTGTCTATACACTTTCTATTTGTATTTGTAATTTTTATTTATTTGAGGTGTTTGGTTTATCACACTTTCTATTTGTATTGGATTTTAATTTTTATTTATTTGAGGTGTTTGGTTTATAGTGATAAATGCTTTTGGTTTTTTTCTGAGTATGTTTTTGGCCTTTTTTGTTATCAAATAGTCACTCCGAGATTTCTTTATTTTTTTTTTTCTTTTACAATTTTCTAGTGGTAATAACTCTCCTGAAATATTTTGCACAGATATAGTGAGGATATTTTTTTCCTCTTATTTTTTCACACTTATTCCCACACTGAATTTCATCAAGCATTTTGGTTTTTTGTCATTCAGTAAACTAAATATATTAAAGCATTTTGTGAGGGAGCTTGAAAAATCCAGGTGTGCTCCACTAACTGTGTTACATTTATAGGCACATTTCACCCCTTCAGGACAGTAATATTTCTAGAATCATAGAATTGCTTTGGTTGGAAAAGACCTTTAAGATCGTTGAGTCCAATCATTAACCTGACACTGCCAAGTCCACCACTAAACCATGTCCCTAAGCACCACTTCTACCTGTCTTTTAAATACCTCCAGGGATGGTGACTCAACCACTTCCCTGGGCAGCCTGTTCCAGTGCCTGACAGCTCTTTCAGTGAAGAAATTCTTCCTGATATCCAACCTAAACATCCCCTGGTGCAACTTGAAGCCATTTCCTCTTGTCCTATCACTTGCTATGTGGTTGAACAGATCAACGCCCACCTGGCTACACCCTCCTTTCAGGTAGTTGTAGAGAGCGATAAGGTCTCCCCTCAGCCTCCTTTTCTCCAGGCTAAACAACCCCAGTTCCCTCAGCTGCTCCTCATCAGACTTGTGCTCCAGACCCTTCACCAGCTTTGTTGCCCTTCTCTGGACACGCTCCAGGTACTCAATGTCCTTGCAGTGAGGGGCCCAGGACTGGAGGTGCGGAGGCACTGCTTCCCTGGTGTCTTACTTAGCCACAGGTCTGGTAATTCACAGTTTGTAGCTGCCATCAGCACCCGTTTGTCGGGTGGGGAAGCTGAGTGTGTTTGTTGATGGGCCCCTGGATGGTACCTGGTGCTGGAAACGGGTCCTGCGCTTGCCACCTTTCGGGCCACCTGCAGCAAGACCAGTGGCGCCCGACTTGCATAGCAGGACTGGCAGCTGACCAGTTTCATTTTGTCTTTGCTTTTTAACTCTTGGGTTAATGCATTCATGTCCAGTTCACTCATTGCTCATTTTGTTGGTTTGTCCTAAAGCCCCTTTTCTTGAGTCTTTAACTGGAGGCAGGTTTTTAGATTCATCCTATCAAGACAAGCTTTTGGGGACCTTCTTAGTCTCCTCTGCAGTGACTGCTAAGGTTAATTAATCTCTTAATTTTTGATACTAGCCTTTAGCATCTGTTCTTGGGGTTATCTTTGCAGCTTACTTGTTTTGCAAGCCCCTTTGATTATGTGACTGGGTTGTTTCTTTTGATGTAATAAAAGCTATTTCAGGTATTAGCTTTATGCCTTTCAAAAGCTGCTCTTCAGAATAGCTTTGTCTTCTTTCCTGTGGTTTTATCTTTTGCTGGAGTTCTGTTATCCTCATTTTACACACAGCTTGGTTTTCTGAGATATCATATTTTCCTTCTAGTAACTTCAACTTTGCTATTTTAAGATCTCTGTTTAACCGCAGAGCTTGAGTTTTGTGAACCGAAATAAAACTTCTGGTGAGAAGTGCCTTTAAGGAAGTTTCAAGGAGTAGCATTTTGTGATTTCTACTGAGAACTTCCTTGCTTGTTTCTCTAGAAGTTCAGTTTTTCAGGAAGGAAAAAAAAAAAGATTATACAGTGAAAAAAATGGAATCTGACAGAGAATAGAATAAATAGATAAAAAGACACAGGTCGTTTCCCAGCATTTTTCAGCTGAAGTAATCTTAGGGTGTGGTGCTCCAGCCGTCTAAACTGATCTAAATTGGGACTGCCACAGTCCTGGCCTCAGCTTTCTGATCCCTTCCCCATTCCTGTGAGCACATTCATGGAGCTAAGCTGCCTGGAAGCTACTGGCTTTCCTTGTTTTGGTGAGGGGCAGAGAGTCTGTGCTCAGGTGTTTGCTGTTTGTGGAGTCCGCTCCCTGGACTAGCTCACAGCACGACTGTCCGAGCACCTGCCCGGTGTGTTGGGGGAGGCAGTGGTTGTGCTCAAGGTGAGGGACGAAGGTAGGATGGTGTCCACTTGGGTTTGTTGCCTTTAGATGATCTGGAAGCTGTGCTCCTTTTAATAACATTGACAGCAGGGATTAATGTCTGGGAGAAGTGTGACTCTACCAGTCAATACAATGACTGTTACAGGTTTGCCTCTGAAAAATTGTCAACTCTTTTAAATTTTTTCTCTGCATTGTAGTTTGTCTCTGATGATAACCTCTTACAGCTATTAAATATTTATTCCCTTTGTCCTGGAGCTCAGACATACCTGAATGATAACAGGGCTTAATGTACTTGAAAAGAATAACAGTGCAAATGCCCAACTTCAGTGCAGTTGAATGTATCACTGAGTATATCTAAAGAACTGCTGGAATCTGTTTTACAACACAGTAGCATTAGTAGTGTGCTGCCACTGAGCAGCGTGTTTCCAGGGCTGCCCAGAACAGAATCTGTGCGTAAAATAGGTTTTACTCTACCTTCACCTGTTTTGATTCAGATCCTTTTATCACAAGCTGGGCAGGGAGCTAAAAGAAATAAGATACCTATTCCTGTCCTGGGCAGACAATATTCTTTGAATCACTTATTTGTCTTTTTCTACCTGCTATATTGCACTAATAAAATCTGAGGCAGGTAAACTGAGCTTGACTTGTTTTTTCTCGATGCTGCTCAAATACCATGCAGAAGTCAAAACGAACTGTATGAGCTGAAGAAATAAGTGATTCGGTACAAACATATGTAATGTACATCAAAAGACTGGAATTTACAAGCTGTTAAATGAAAGAAAAAAACCTGTGATAGTGGTGTTGAATGAACTGGGAGAGCTGAATGATACACAAGGCTGCATAAAATAATTTGCAGTCGGTTTTGAATTCTGCTTCACACTTGGTGTGACACAAGGCAGGAAGTCCATGAGGCCAGGAACGTAGCTGGCTGCCAAAGAGTTAAGGGGTTGGAAGTTTAGCTCAGTGTCAAGAGCGTGCAGCGAGACAATTAGTGACAAAATCCTTATGCAAGATTAAACTTCATCCTTCTGAACTGAAGCATCTGTTGGAGACTGAGGCAAGATCTAGGTAAGGGCCAAATGACTAATTTCCCTACTGTAGTCTGACATTTTTTGTACTGTTTCTTATCTCGTTTTAACATCCTTTGAAGCAAGATGACCATTTTGGATTGAGCTAGTTTCGCAGTTTCACTCCACAAGCTGAAGGTCGGGTGTGTATCTCACCGTGCACCACATGGAGGAGAATCCAAGAACACGCAGCCCAATAGCTGAGTATGTTGCAGCAGAAATTCTTCATTGTGAGGGTGGTCAGACACTGGCACAGGTTGCCCAGAGAAGCTGTGGATGCTCCTCCCTGGAAGTGTTCAAGGCCAGATTGGATGAGGCTTTGAGCAACCTGGTCTAGTGGGGAGTGACCCTGCTGATGGCAGGGGGGTTGGAACTCGATGATCTTTAAGGTCCCTTCCAACCCAAACCATTCTATGAGTCTATGTGCTACCTGCCTGGGATGCTGTGGAATTATTTCAAAATCATTGAATTAACTTGTTTCCATGGTGGTATAACAAGGATAAAGTCTTCTGTACACTTCGTCTCCGTATAAGCGGCAAACGCTTCATGCAGACATGGCCTTGTTGACTGCAAATGACCAATGCAATTTTCTGTGCTGTGGACTGGCAATCTATTTGGTGGAGGTCCTTAATATCAAGGTTTCAAAGTACTTTTCTGGGGTTTGTTTTCTTTTGTTCATGTGAATCAGTCAGTATTTCCATTTCCAACTGAAAAAAAAGTGATAGAAGTGTAATTCCTGAGAGAGGTACTCAAAGTCAACAAAAAGCCTGTCAACACTACATTAAATTATAATGATTAAGAATTACCATTAGCTATTGCGAGATTCTTTTAATGGGAACGTAATCAGGTGTTCAGTGTGAGTTTGGCCAGTTGCATCTGATGTCTAAGCAGCCACAAAGTAAAATTCTTGTTTGAATTTAAGATTTGGGGTGGTTTTATTTTCCTTTCCCCCCACCATAGGAACGGACGACTTGATCACTGCTGTTTATAGCTGACAGCACCAGTGACTCATTTCGGTTTCACGCTTCTGCTGCTCTGGAATTTCTTATCTGCAGAAGCCCCGTCCTGGTTTTCTGCTCTG
Organism: Antrostomus carolinensis; assembly: GCF_000700745.2. Classification (NCBI taxonomy): domain Eukaryota; kingdom Metazoa; phylum Chordata; class Aves; order Caprimulgiformes; family Caprimulgidae; genus Antrostomus; species Antrostomus carolinensis. The sequence goes on from NW_010305882.1 coordinate 5,366, forward strand.
TGGCTGGAAGGGCCAAGCGAGGAGGAGCAGGCAGCCAGCTCTTTGGTGCAGAGCTCTCCTGGTTGCACCCTAACTTACACCAGGATTTAATGATGTGTTTGGTAGTCAGGAGAGATCTATCTTTGAGATAGAAGTTTATATTTAACTTCTGTTATAAACAGGTTGATTTCCCACTCCCCCACACACACACACTTTCCCAGACTGATGGAGGGAAGTCCTTTGCTGTGTGTGATAAAGGGTTAACCAACAGCCAGGTTTCTTTAGCAAAGAGCAGTACATCCTGCTGTCCTGTCCTACAGATTTCACATGCCACACACAAACCTGCTTGTTTTGGAATATCCTGCATCCCTCTCAGTGGTTCTGATGGTCTTCCTGATGTCTTTCATTCTTGCAGATGTATGTGACTGTACTGCCCATGTTTATGTCATTTGTGCCCTGCATGTCTTCACAGTATCCATCCTTGTCTTCCTGTGCTGCTCTTAATATGCATTATTTGTACTTTTTTTTCCCTACTTGATACTTGCATTTTTAAGCTAGGTGGTAGGTACATGGACTGGGGGGTGGGATGGGCTCTGTTATACCAGGGGGCACCTAGAGCTGCCACCATTCAGTGTTGATCTGTAATTACTGAGCTGTTGAACAAGAACATGGTATCATTGCCTTCCTTGGTTTCCTTTCTCACCTTTTCAGTTTGTTACTGAAATCCTGAAGTTCTGCCCCTCAGTACCTGTGACATGCCTTTAATTTTTGGAAGGTCATGTCTGACTGAGTCCAAAGTGGTATCCCCAAGGAGAAGAGATGTAGTCAGATGGGGAGAAGGGGCTGGTCTCACAAGTGTAGTCCAAAGAGTAATTAGTCTCTACCTATGATCAGCTCCACTCAAGCTTACTTTGTGACACAGCAGGATTCTGTGGTGTGGTATCTAAGCCCAGTAGTGAGGCTGACAGTTTTTGGAGAACCAGACAAATGATCTGCTTCCAGAGAACACGACATCCTGTGACTTGGCTGTTCTTGTCTGCAGGATATGTGAAAGCATGTGATTTATTTATTTATTTATTTATTTTTCTTCCCCCCTCCCCAGCATCCAGTCATATGATGCTGTTCTGGTTTCAGATGAGACAGCTGTATTGCTCTTGTTTCACTTTGAGTGTGAGGATGTTAATTCAGTGGGCTTCCTTATTTTGTTATAATGTCAATATTTGAGCAGGATATTGCTCCCCAGTCCCGTCCCGTGTCGTCTGCCCCCTTCCCCCCCACCCAGAAGTGCTTTCTGCTTTCACTAATGGGACAGACCGACTTACAAAATCAAGTAGATCCAACAGAATAAAATGTTGTTCCTCACTGGTCCCTATTTGAGATGCGTTTAGTGAAGGAGACAATGCGCGAGGTTGGAAGCGTGTGAGGTAACACGTATTGGGGGTCTTCAAAACCACCAGAAGTAGCAGTTTAATTATCTGTATGGCTTCTGCTAAACAGAATTTGCACCCTCATGGAAATACTCATTCTGTCCAGAAATGGTTGTCTCTTCTGCTGTA
>NW_010305882.1:6930-15090 GCF_000700745.2 Antrostomus carolinensis
AACAAGTTTTTCCTGAGATGAGCTAAAGGGTGTCTTATAAGTTGTTAGCTTTTCCATGGTATCCATCACTGGGCAGTTCTCAGTGTGTGGTAAGTACGGAGTAGTTCACCCTGTGTAGCTGCGGGAAGAGTACACCGGGGAGTAGCTGGTAGACCATAGAGGGGCAGCCTGCCTTCCCTCCCGGCGCCAGGGCTGTGTAACTGTACCCCGAGGCTTTGTCTGCGCCGCTCTGCGCTGTGCTGGTGACTAACTGAATCCGGGCACCTTGTTTTCTCACGTAGTTTAGCAAGTTTGGTGCAGTTGGGATCGAGTCAAAAACATGGCTTTTAAAACACTGAGCAAAGCTGATGTGTCTGGCCATTCTTACGAACAGGTTTGTCTAGAAATTTGTTGAAACAGAGTGTAAAGCTTTATCCTGTTACGGTTTATAAGCAGGCTGACATACGTTTGGTTCTTGCTTTGAACTCGTTTCTCGCACAAGTTCTTCTGTTCACATACACTCAGTGACTAAAACAGCAGCCGCTCTTTGGTGGAAACAAGTAAACATGATTTATCAAAACTGTTAAAAGCATGGGCTGTTTCACATGGGATGTTTCAGTTCACTTTGTTTTCTGTCTTTGGCAATGGCTCTGGACCAGATGTACTGGAGAAAGATGTAGCAGCATGTGTAACGAGCTGTTACGGAACAGCTTTCCCACAGATGGATCTCCTCAGCGCATCCTCTTCATCAACAGTTTCCTAAAAGTAGTGTAAACTGTTAAGAGAAGGTATCCATAAACATTTAGGCGTGATGGCATCACCTCCTGCCTGGTGAAGACCATCTGTGTGCCCAGCTGAGATATTAATATATTGGCCTTCTCCATTAGTGCTCCCTGGAATGGTGCTCCAGTCCCACCGCATCGCACCAGTAACTGGCTGTTACCACAAACACGAGGGCAGCTGTTTCGTGTAGGGTGATGGAGACCTGCTTTAGCTCATATGGGTAAGGTTGGAAAGACTCCAGTACATGTTTCCTGGTCCTAATTCTGACTGAGGCTGTGAATTGTATTTGAAGTTACTATATTTGGTTACTTTAATTAAAATATTTTAATGTATGAAGAGGAGCATAATTTGGAGAGTAAAAAAATAAATAATAACAGTAAAGAATATGGGAGCCCTTCGACCATGCAGTCACTCCCCAGCTGAATCAGAAAAATTATTAGTTAGCTGCTCCCATCTTTTGATGGGTGTTTGATACCCATTGGAAATCGGCTTGAGATTGGTACCTGGGTTGCAGTCAATGAGTGCCACGCAAAATACAGGCTGGAGCCCTTTCTTCAGTCTTGGAGATGCCAATGATTTAACAGTCACACTGCAAAATCCTCCCCGAGCGTGTTTGCTGTGCTTGTTCTAGGACTGTTCTCTACAGGCTTGTCATCCCATCCCGGTGCCTTTTGACAAGAGATTTATTTCTGCTTTTATTCCCTTTGAGATGTTCAGAGAAATAACTGCAATCATTCCTGCAAACCTCTCTCATACTCTTGTGGTCATTTTTAAACCCTGAAAGTAATATTTTTAAAAATATTGTTGGATCTTGTGTTTTAAGTAGAGACATTTTCTATCCTCAGATAATTATGAAGAGAGTTTTTAAAAATCTAAACTGTATCTTCTGGGTTAAACTTCATGCTTCTAGAGATAAGCTTAACCTTTCTATAAATAATGCAGTTCAAAAGAATGCTTATGAAATGTCTGACTTGCCACATCTACTTGTTGCTTTCTGGGCAATAGATTGGGCATGAGATCATGGGAATTTGCTGTTCTGCTTGTGAAAGCTGAGCTGGTTGGAGAACGATGCCACTGGGACTTGAATTGATAGCTGAGCACTTGAAGAGAAACCTCTTCTTTTGAAATATATGCAGTGGCCTCCAGCTCAGGGAGCGAAGATGTTGCCCAGCACATTCTTGAGCTTTTTGCTGCTGGAGGAGTCCACTGCAATGTGTACTGGCCAATAATTTATTTAAAAGATGATTTCCTGTGTTAAGCTGCAGAGTCCAGTGGCAGTAGGCTTTCTAGTCTGAAATGAGGTGAGAGAAAAGGAGGAAATGGTGAGTTCAAAGTTGGGGGCAGAGGAAGAGTCACTGCTGTGGACTTCTTGAGAACTTTGGGGTATTGTCTTTGTCACTGATGTTCCTTTCTTGTTTTACAAACCTGAGATGTTTATGTTTTGGGGATGTCCCCCCCAGGAGAGAAGGTGCAATGAGGCAAAGCCTGGTAGTCTTAAATAAATAAATATTTGGGATACCAGGGTGAAATTAAGCTGTCCTTCTACAAAAAGAGAGGAATGCAGAAATCTAGGAGGGGCCAGAAGGGAAGGAACCACAGGAAAGTGGTTTGGGAAAACCTGAGTCAGCTTGGTGCTGTTGAAGCCCATGGGGAAGGACTCTTGGACTGTAGTGAAGATAATGAGGAAGGAATGCCAGAAAGATTATTAAACTTGAATAAAAAGTAGTCAAGCATATGCTTGCTGTGGCTCCCATCCACACACTGCTCTGCAGTTGGACCCTGTTCAGTTCTGTATTTTGTGTAAAATAATGACACTTCATCGTTCATTTTCAGTAAGCCATGACCATGGATTCATTTTCACGGCATGAAAATTTTATAGAAAGATTTTGCTTTGAGTGTGTTACCAGTGTATTTTTTCCACATCTGTCTGATGCCTGAATTAGTTCACAGATTTATGTCTAGCAGCACGTCTTAAGTCTTTACTTACGTTGCAAGTTAAATCAAAAGCAAACAAATTTAGGAAGAGGTAAGAGGAAATACGAACAAGTGCATTCTTGTTTCAGGGTTACAGGAACTAGGAGTGTCCTGTGTTTCATTTGTTACTTCAACAGAATCATCTTACTCATCTTCATCAACTCTGGGTGTTTGTGTGTGTTGAGGTGGAACAGGACTTCTGAAGTTCTCCTTGCCTACCAAATAGAAACCTAATTTCTCTATCAGACTTCTCAGTTCTCTTGCCATGAAACTGAGACATTTTGTCTGGCCATGGTGGCAGCTGCATCTTGCTCTTTGGCCTGACCTTCCCCTGGCTTTGCACTGTGCTTTGCAGGCAGAGGTGGGAAGCGGTGGAAGGAGCAGTGTTTGCATGGGGGTTGTGCCTCTCGGGAAGACCTTGTGCTTGGCAAGTCCCCATGTCAGTAAGTCCCTGAGAAACGTGGCAGTGGCACCACACCTCTCTTGCTTCATGGCCCACATACCACACGCTTGCTCTGGATCCCGAACTGACGTTTGGTAGCCTGTGTATCAACACTCCAGTTGAGGGGGCTGCTGTACCAGAGTGTGTTGAAAGAGTCTCATGTTTAATTAAAATAATTTAGGACTGGACAGTTTAATGAGGTTTTTCTCAGAATTGCTTTTTTCCTGCCTCTCCCTACCCTCCTGCCAGGTGGTTCTGGATGATGGCAGGTACCAGGCAATAAGCAGTGAATTATAATGGACTTTTTTCAAGAAGAGGGATGTTTGGAGGGGTTTTAGGTATTTGCTCACTGCGTGACCCAGCTCTGCAGCATGTGGCAAGCTCACGTTGAAGGTGCTGCCTGGCACACAGCAACTGGGCACATAAGGGGAAAAGAACCACGACACGGAGGAAGGTGGTGGAAACCTGCCTTTGCATATGACCTGAAACGCACAGGAATCGATTGCAGGTGCTCTCGACCTGTGGGTTGTAAACAGAGACCAGGAAATTGCAACTGCACTGCCCTTCCTGTGTTGCTCAACGGCAGGGGAGGGGCAGTGGGGCAGGGAGAAGCGTGGGAGCCGCTGCTGGTGGCTTCTGCTGCAGGAGAAGGCAGCTGTGTCACCAGTGCATTGCTTTGCTAGTAGGTCTGGTGCGGGGCCAAGAGGGCTGTGAGGGTCATCTTTGTTTCTGCAGCTCCCTTGCTTCCATTGTACACAAGCACATACACTGGTGGTTAATTCTCCCCACCTGCCTCTTTGCAAAAGAAAAAGTGAGGTGCTTGCCTTTGTCCCAACAGTGTGCCTGTTCTTAAAGTCTTACTTGGGCTTTAGAGGTGTGTCTTTGGGGTTAAGAGATGGTACTGAGTGTCAGGTTTAAAAAAAAAAAATAAAAAAATTCAGGAGCTGTACCAATCTAGATTTCCAGTTGACAGTCTTGTCCTCTTGCAAAAGTTTCTAGTGGTGCTGCTTGCTTAAAAGTCTAATAAAATGCCTGAGGTTACTAGGCTGAGTGGTGATCAGGGCTCTGAAGAAGTGGAAGGACATCTTTGTTAATAAAAACACACTTGAGTGGGTATCGTGTCTGGTTTAGAAGCATAACTGGAAATGGAAGGGCAAAACCAGGAATTTTTGAAATAAAGAATGACTGGATGAGCACTTCTGCCTCTTGTGAAACATGTCTGACTACTCATTTGGTGCGGTGAAAAGGTTGAATGCCTCTGGCAGAGGAGGGAGACAGTGATGGAGGAATAAGGGCCTCTAAGGCTGTAAATAGCAAATGAGTTGATCAGCACTGGTGGAAGTGAAGGTGAATGTCAAGGTCTTGTGACCTGGTTTTTAGCTGAAATAGAGTTGGTTTTTCTTTTTAGTAATTAGAAGAGTGGGTGAATGGCTGTGTTGGCTGCTAGCCAAGGGCTAGCTAAGTGAAACTATCACATCTTGCTGGGTGGTGGGTGCTCCAGAGAGGAGGAGCGTGGGTGGGTGCTCATGGTGAAGGGATGCCTTACAAAGGAGCAGCAAGCTTTATCAGCAAGAGTCAAACACCATTGGCAGCCGTCATTGGGTGCTTGTTAATGGTGGAAGCATCTGCAGAATATTGATCTGAATTTGTAATTTGTGTGCTGCTCCCCATAGGGGTTTGGGCCCCGGATCTCCCTCCTCTGAACAAGTTTTCATGTTCTGAGTAGGGAAATCAAAGGAGTTTTGCGTGATGGCAAGGTATTGGGAAACCAGGGTACTTGGAGGTGCCTCATATGAGGTGCCTCGTTAGTTATTTCTGATTGATTATGCTACAAAGACATTTGTCTTCTGGCTGCTGTTGGACAGAAAGGTAATAAATGCCATCCTGATTGGCAGTGAATTTGGTAGAAGTGTCCTAGGTTAAATTATTTTCTTCCTTAGACTCGGATGGGGACCAGCAGGTGAGGAGAGTGATTCACTCCAGAGAAATGGGGACATTCTCCCCCAATTAGTTTCCAGGGGGCAGACAGGGAGGGCATTAGCTCTGCACAGCTGTGGCAGTAAAAATGAGGGGTTGGTTGCTCAAAAATTACTACAAGAAACCAACTAAATTCTCTGCCTCTCTCGGATCATGTGTTGTCTTGCACTGATTTCTACTTGCCTACTCAAAATGCATCTTTATGGAAATATACAATAGTTATGCTAAAATTAGAGCGAACTGTGGTCTTGCTGTTGAAATGAGAGGCTCTGTCTTTATGTCTGCATTTGTTTGAGAGAGAGTCTCTTGAAACTAAAATTTCACTTGTTCCTCTTCCAGACGCAGTTGAGTCCATGCTTTCAGACTACGACATACTTTCTCAGTCTAGCATCCAGCAACACTCACTGAAGAAGAGGGACCTCCAGCCTGAGACACATGTAGAGAGGCTCTTAAGTTTTTCAGCCCTGCAAAGGTAATTAAATCATCAGCAATGAAATAGCACAATATTTTCCCTTCGGTTTGTGATGAATAATGCGCAGTTCCAAACCCAGAAATAGTTACCTTGTTTTCCCTCATGACTGGCCAGTTCTGAGTGAGTGATGTGCCTGGTTCTGTGACTTCAGAGAGGCTCAAAGGAAACAGAAAAATAAGTTGCATTGTATTACTCTGCTGAAGTGGCAGTGATTTAAAATTTCTTTTGCTTTGTTCTTAGCTTTAGTTTCATGTAGATTACTTCAACTGATGGGGTTGGATCCCACTTACACCTCATCTGGCAGCATTGTCATAGCTCTTCACTGTTCTCTGGCTCTTGAAATCTCTGCCTTCAGCTTGGGGAGTGTGTCTGGTGTGTTGCCCAAGAGATTTATTGTATTTTTTTTCATGGAAGTTTAATCCTTTTCCTACTGAGTGTGTATTTCCTATACAACAAACACTTCTTTTAATGATTTTTTTTTTTTTTAATAATAATTCAGGAAATAGAAGCACGGGTGAAAGGGGAAGGAAAGCTAGAAGAGAGCAGGCATGAAGGTTGTAGGGATTTTTTTTCTTGAGTGTCAGAATTCTGAGTATTTGAGTGCTGAAGTTGTAAATCTAAAATGAGGGAGCACAATGAGAATAATCATAGAATCATAGAATGGTTACAAAGTAATACTTTGTATTAACAAGTGTAGGTCGATTTTGTTCATCTGACATCTTTGTCTGCTGTGTCTCATGTGCCTTCCCCCATCTGTCATCTCCAAGTACAGTTGTCATGCAAGTTGTCGTGCATATTTTTTGAATCTCTAAATTTTGGAGGGGGTAATTTTTAAGTACCAAGTATAAAAGGATAATAGCATCCAATGTCTGGCTGTCCCTGTTTTGTACTGCCTTATGCACCCTGACTTTATGGTGAGGTTGCAATACAGCCAGTGATAATTACAGAATAATTGCAGAGGGGCATACCAAAAATCTTTGACCCAAAGCCCACATAAACCAAGAGCCCATGAGGCTCATTCCACAGAAGGTTCTCTACTTACTTCTTGATATAGCCTTTAATTGTTGTAACAATATATCATAAAAATCTACAGAGTTCAGATTTCTGTTTATGGTCTTCTGACTGTATTATTTCAGAAAATAAGAACTTTAAGATAATTTAATTTAAAATAGGTGAACAAATTCCTTGGTCTGATTTTCTTTAAATAGGTACCAATAACAGGTTTTGCTTGACTGCAAATGGAGAAGGTGCATCATGAGCAAACTGTGACTGTTCTGGATTTTGGGGTTTATTTTTTCTCTTTTAATTTAAATATCTTTGACTGTTTAAAAATATTTACAGTTATGAATTACACAGTGTATGTTTTGTAGCCTGCTTATCAGAATTAATGCTTTTTAACTGCTTTTGGACCTCAGTAAAATTAAGACTGGATGTATCTCTTATGTGTATGCTTTGCTTAAAAGTAAATGGAAGTAAATTCTTTTACAGGCACTTTAAATTATACCTAACTGCAACTGCTGAGCACTTCTCAGAAAAATTTCAAGCGTTAATTGTGGATGGTGAAGGGAAGCAAAAGGAGCATCGTGTTCAGTGGCAAGACTTTTTCACTGGACATGTCGTTGGTTAGTATGGACTGGACTGTGTGTCAGTGCTGAGAAAGCACAGCTTTGCACAAATCTCTTGGCCAAAGTAAATGGTATATTGCCCTCATTTTCGTCAGATAATGGTTAGGATGAACAAGTAAACTTAATTCTCATGCCTCTCGGGTTTTCTGGTTTTGTTTTTGTGGTGGGTTTGTTGTGTTTTCTTAGGTTTGGTGGGTGGTGGGGTTTTTTGGGGTTTTTGGTTTTTAGCTATTGCACCAAGGTTCTAACATAGGACTTTTCTGTTTAGTTTGGCAGAACACAAAGTTATAATTTAATCAAACAGGAGCTTGTGATTTTTGTTTTTTTTTTTTTTTTTTTAATTATGGTGGTGGCTTTAATTCTTATTGGAATGTAGGACTTGAATGTTCCTTGTCCCAGGACACAAAGCCCAGGTAGTTAATGGTGATGTAATGTTGCCCAGATTGTTACATTAAAAGACTGTAAGATGGTTCTTTGCAGACTACTTTCCTGTAAAGAAAGGGTATCTTGCTCCACTTCAGTCCAACACTAGTGCTTCCACTAAGTTGTTTTGGTTTTTGTGTTGCCTTTGTGATGTGGTGAAAATCTTTTCCACTGGAATGCAGGCTGAAGCCATGGAACTGGCTGTCTGATAGTAGCAAGAGGTAAGCTGCTTTTGTTGGCAGAAATATTCTGTGTCCTGTTACTAATCCCTGCAGCCATCTCAACACCTTCTACAAAAAAGGTCAATTAAATCAAAGTCCTGATGACTGTGACCATTGGGAAGATAAGTTTAGGGGAGAGTGCTAGTTCATTTCTTTTTTTTCTGTAAACTGGACCTGTATAGTGTTCTTCAGGGACTGAGGAAGGTAAGTTGGCTTGAAGTTTAAAAACAGTTTAAAAAAACCCAACAACAGTGTCTGTGCAGG
>NW_010305882.1:15106-29732 GCF_000700745.2 Antrostomus carolinensis
TTCCTTGCTTATGTTGAAGGAGAGCATAATTCCAAGGTAGTGGCACATATTGGGGATGAAGACTTTACAGTAAGAATCAGTACTGACGGAGAAGAATACAACATAGAGGTACGCTTTGCTGTTTAAAGCAATATTCAAACAGTCATCTCCTTTTCTCTGTGGGTGTTTCTCCTTCCAGTTAGTCATATTGATACCTCTGTAGCTCAGAATAGACTCGATGGTGGTGTTTGTTTTGGTGGGAGGAGGGAGAGAAACGTGAAACAGATTTGACTTTCACAAGTGTTCAGTTTTATTAGTGAGTGACATTCTCTGACATCTGCATGTTTTAGATATATCAGGGAGAAGGTATGTTTTAAATAGGAAAGGGTTTTAGAAAGAGAAATGGTATAATGTTAGTAATTAGTGGAGATCGTGTCTTTTAGAATAACAAACCATGCAGCCTTCTGAGCAGAGTTGAAGTCTGAGCTTTCTAAAATTTTGGCTTTGTTACATCTTGGAATTTGTCCCATTTGTAGAGCTTTATTTGAAAATCTAGTATTTTTCCCTGCTTGTTTCTGTTTTTCACAATTTTCATAGCTTGTGACTATTGGGTTAAAAAAAAAAAATCAACAAATATATAATTTAAGGCACTATCCTAATGAGTTGTTCAGTGCAGTGTATTCCCAGGCACAAGCTGCATTAGAATGGCTGAATAACAGTAATTATGGCTGAGTGTTATATGGATATTGTAATTGTCTTCAAACCCAAGGATATGCAGAATTATGGGTAAGCCTGAGAAATCCAGTCATGTGAAAGTATGAAAATGTGATTGGAATACCCAAACCTCTGTGCTTGTGTTCTCTATTAAGAACAGATAGTAGCCATTTGATTGTGGTTTAAAGCATTTTTGTGTTTGTGGTCCAGAATAATGTAAGTGTATCTCAGTTCCCCGTGCAGCCAGCCCCCTTGCTCCTCCCTAGCTGTGTCTGTGCAGCCATATAAAGGCAGGCAGTGGAGGTCCTGGCTTGCCCACACTGCCCAGCTGTTAGCATCCCAGGGTCAGCTCCGGCCCCTAACCAGCCCTGGATGAGATGGTGTCTGTGTGCAGTCAGAGACTGTGTGTGCCAGAGACCATTCCCAAGCCACTCTGCTGTTGCCTTCCTTTGCATTCATGGTCCCCCTGCACTGTTCAGAAAGGTTGTGGACCTTCATATAAACTCCTGGTGCCCTTGTGCCTTGCCCTAGGGTGGAAAATTTGTGCCCTCTGTTTGGTACTGTAGCCACAGGACTGCAGGGCCAGCACAGCCTTTGCATTTCAGGACCTTTTTACTGTGAACCAAAAGTACAGTGTGCTAAGTAGGAGATGAGTGAAGTTGAAAGGCCACTGCCAAAGGGCCAGAGGAGACACAGACCCAAGTGTTCTGCAGTGTGGACATGGGCGGTCTGTACTGCTTGCCCTCAACCAGGGAACAGGCCCCGGCCATGTTGTATTTGGTGGTGTTGCTGTAGCTGTTATGTACAGATAATTATAGGGATGTGTTTCTTAAAAAACAAATATTAATAAAAGGTCAGTATGCATCTCCCATGGGAATTAGGAAAACCGTGGGACATCATGGTTTTCTGGTTTTCTTTGCTTTAGGAGGTATTTTCATGCTTATAAGTGACTTGGGTCGCTATTGAATGTTGAAGAGCCTGCCTTCTGCTGTGCACTTAAATATTTTCTAGTATCTGCCTACTCCGGTGCTTCTTCTAGTCACTGTGTTTATTAGCGTAGTGTAAGCATCTCCTCCCTGGCTGTGCCACTCTCCGTGCTGTGAGGAAGGGAGCAGAGGAGCCTGAGATGACTCCTCAGCTTGCTCACATTCTGGAGGGGAAGAAAAATTTTGTCTCTTCTGCAGCCTTATCAGGTGGCTGCCACCACTCTGTTGAGATTATAGTAGATTTTTGGATGCCTGTGTAGCGTAGAAGAGTTGCATTCTGTTGGCTTTCTTGGGGACATCATTTTATGAGTAGAGTTATTGCTGTGGGTGAAATTATTGTAGTCCAGTGTATTTTTGTGTGTCTCCACATAAAGCTGTGGAGATTTGATGGTACATAAATACAATTCTTTCCTTATATAGACTTAGTCTTTGTGTTCACTGTGTTCCTAAATAATTGCATTTCTGTTCTTCTTGTGCTTTCAGCCACTGTGGAGATTTATAGATAATGTGCAAGATGAAAGACTGCTGGTCTACAGATCTGGAGATATTAAAGATTTCTCACGATTGCAGTCCCCCAAAGTGTGTGGTTATTTAAAGCTGAACGAAGAAGAACTGTTGCCAAAAGGACTGGAAGACAGGAAGCAAATTGAAGGTGAGTGTCTGTACTTTGGGAGAGCACCATCTTTGAAACGAATGCTTGAATTCTGGCTGTGAAGGCAAGTAAGACCAGAACCTGGCCAATACTCTTGTCTCACTAGTTCTAATTTAGCTATGAAAGCAGTGTTCCTCTTCATGCCTGCTCCCCACCCAAAAAAGCCCCAACAACTGATGAAAGGAAGAAATGATTGCTAGGGGCATGTTTCTTCCTGGCTTGTTGAAAGGGTGTTTGGCCCTACCAAAGCATAGGCTGAAGAGAGGAAGCTATTTCATCAGCCCTAAGTGGTGTTTGTTGTGATAGCTGGCAGCAATGGAGGCAAACATTAAAACAACTTTATACTTTTGTGTACTAGGACCTGTTTGGCCTCAGTGGTCATTCTAAGAATCTGTCTTGAGCTGTGATGGGTTATTGAGAGTTTTGGGTCCCTCTTTTCTCTGTCCTCAGCTGTGGCAGCAGAGATGGGGATAATAACTAGGAACCAGGAGGAGGAGAGGTGTTAGGGCCAAGATGATGACCATAAAAGCTCTGTAGGTGAATGTGTTGAATAGCTTAATTTCACTACTGCGTTTCTTTCCTTCCAAGAAGTTTAAGGACTGTTTATGAAGACAAAATTAAAAATAATTCCTTAAAAGAAAACCAACCAACCAACAACAAAAAACCCACAAAAAAACCCAAAACAAACCCACCAAACCCAAACACTTCCCTCAAAACCCACTCCAACATCCATTAGTGTCTTAAATATGGGTAATAGACACAGCTGTTGCAGTTTTATTGAGTGTTTATTTAATTGTATTCAAAATGTTCACATTAGCAAGCGTCCATCGGAAGAAAAGAGCTGTTCCAGAGAACTCCAAAAACACGTGCAAGATGTTGGTAGTGGCAGATCATCGTTTTTTCAAGTATATGGGCCGTGGGGAAGAGAGTACTACTATAAACTATTTGGTAAGTAAATATACTCTGTTATGATTTGCTGGAGTAAATGGAGGGAATAAATATTGATTCAGTAGTTAAAACATACAGGTTATACTACTTTTCTACAACATATGCCTTTACATCGTGACTGTGTATGCTTTTTACCTGGAAAAGTGCTAAATCATGCTTCAAAAATATTTTGTAATGGTGATACTGTAGTTAAACAGTCTTCAAGTTTAATTTATAAACAGATCTCTTCCCTTCACGTGCCTTTTGTGGCTATGCTATTTTCTGCCTAAGAAATGTTCTTTTTCCAGTCAGCTTTAGAATCTCCTGGATTTTGATTTCCACTACAAATGATCTGAGAATCTTTAAAGTTCAAGCATGTTTAAAACTCATATGATAGGCAAAAGCAACTTGTATAGGGGTTTGTTTTTTTTTTTTTTTTCAAATTCTTCCAAGATTATATGTCCAGAGCAATAAAATTGAAGCAGGCACTGTAAACAATTAGTTTGGTTGTAAATGGGTGCTGTGGGTTACCCCTGGCAGGCAGCTCAGCCCCACCGGGCCGCTTGCTCATTCCTCCCTGGTGGGATGGGGGAGAGAATCAGAAGGATAAAGGTAAGACAGCTGTTGGGTTGAGATAAAAACAATTTAATATGTTAAGCAAAAGCTGTGCACACAAGCAAAGCAAAATAAGGAATGAATTCAGTGCTTCCCATGGGCAGACAGGTGCTCAGCCATCCTCAGGAAAGCAGGGCTCCATCACACTTAACAGTTACCAAGTAACTCAGCCAAAACCAGTACAGTGGGGTTGTCTACCTGAGATGAGATGCCTGCCCACAGCCTTTCAGCAGAAGTGGAGAGTATGGGTTTGGGGACTGGAGACAAAAACAAATGAAACCACTTCTGGAGGCCTGTTGTTTGTCAAGAGTCTCTTTCTGAGCCTGAGTCTTTGAAATGCTAATCACACTATTCCACCTTTGCTGGCTTTTTGACCTTTAGGTCTCCAGAAATGTTTACCTTCCCCAGGTAAGGGAGCCTCAATTTGTGTATTTGCAGAGGCTCTATTTTGTTATCTCAGCATCTGAGTGATGGCCCAGGCTAACCTACTGTTGTGTTAACTGCCTGGTTGTGTACTGTAAACAACACAGAGATTGGAAAACTAAAGCATGAACTATTATAGAGTGGCTCTGAGTGTCACTTTTCATTCTGAGCAAGTTTGACAGCTTATGTTTAGCAGAAGGTGGTTTTTAAGAAGATAACAGCTTGGAAAGGGAGATGTTGTTAGTGAGCACTGAAGAGAAGCTTTCTGGAACTTTGTTCTTTAACCATAATGAGGGAAATAATAAGTTTTTGGCTGGCAGAGGGAAGCAGGCCTGAGGGGTCAGCTAAACTAGTTAAGCATTGTGCTAAAAGAAAGCAGTAAAAACAACTCCCTCCTCTGCCCTTCCCCTCCAAGAAACCTGGAAAACTAGTGTATAAACAAAGTGTTTCCCAAAATGGCTTGTTCTCAGTATTATCACTCTTCCACTACACAAATTAAAGTGATAAATGGGAATGTTTGTACTGCTCTTTTATGATGGAAAACTTTCAGGGATATTTGATAATACTTTCTGGATCCAAGTGCTGTTGTTTTTGGATCAGTGAGTGTGTCCATTATGTTATATGAGGTTCAATTTTAATTTGAAGTGTTTCTAGATAAGTATGTTGCAGCTTATCTGGGTGTCTTGAACTTTATTACATGAAAGCTTGGAACTAAATTACTTGTTTTTCTTTTCTACATAGATTGAATTGATAGACAGAGTAGATGACATCTACCGAAACACTTCCTGGGACAATGGAGCCTTCAATGGGTACGGCATACAGATAGAGCAGGTATTCACTGAACTGTGCAAAGGGTTGCTAATTTAAAGGCAAAGAACGTGTTTTGGATATTGGGGTTTATGATTATTTTATCTAGATTAGAGCTAAAATAATAAAATCCTACATGATTAATTCCAGCCAGGAGCACTCTGAAATAGCATCTTGCCAGTTAATGATCTGACACAGCATTTTCAGTTCCTCGCAGCTTTTGAGACAAGAGTTTTCAGGGAGAATCTTTCCATATTTAATCTCAATTCAAAGATGCCTTTTTTTTTTTCCTGAATATAAGCAATTATTATTTCTGTTAGACACACGCATATATTTAATGTTGTGTCTGTGGCTGGTGCTTAGCTTACAAAGCCTGGGTGGGCCTCAAGCACACATGAAAAAACACAAATCCTGCCTGAAGAGCTTTAATGACTCCCCTTAGACATTATGATAGTTTAGAAGCTGGTATAGGATGGACATAGGGGATGTAGTAACTACAGTTTATGAGCTGGCTCCTGAAAGTGCACAGAAATCTGGAAAAGGGCATTAAAAAGAAGAGGAATCCGTTGGCTGTGAGTGCTGCAAGATTCGTGGTGTGTAATGTGGGGTACAAGCTGGCTTTGTACCTGGTACAAGCTGCCCCTTTGCCAGGAAAAGGGCTGCAGGAATAATGAAGGCAAGTTACTTGGTTGGGGAGGGGGAAAGAACATGATACACTAATTCTAGGTGACTGGGATAGTAGCATTCCTTTAAAACATGTCTTGGTTAGCTAGAACTCTGAAATGGTTTGGGGTTATTTATACCAGATGTAAATCCTGGTTGTGTTTGAGCGGTCTTGTTTGATACAATAACACACCTCAAAGCAGAATGTTACACTGAAAACTGTTGATGTTGCTCTGTTGATGTTGCTCTATAATTCTTTAAAGCTAGTTACTTATGATGTAGTTGGTGTATCTTAACTAGCAGAGGCCGAAAGTTAATGTTGAAAGCATTGTGAGTCTGAATTTTTCTCCTTGCAGATCTATTGAGACACTTAAGATTACATTGAAAGCTTTTCTGTAGCTCTGAAATTGACCAAAATTCCTCTACACTGTTATTACCCTTTTTGAAATGTAGATTATCATCCACAATGAGCCAAATCTTGTAAAACCTGGAGAAAAGCATTACAATATGGCAAAAAGTTACCCAGATGATAAGAAAGATGCCTGGGATGTGAAAATGCTGCTAGAGGTAGGTTATAACCCTTGAAAAATTTGTGTCCCTTACAGAGAAGTACTCATTCATACAGCTGTTCTGTAGTAACAGATGAAACTCCTCTACTTCCTTCACATGATGTGTAGATGTTACACAAAGTCAAACTAGCTGATCTGCACTGTAGCCCGTGGTAAAGGGCTCTACTGCATAATTATAGAGCACACACCAATTAGAACTATTAATATGTGGCCTGAGTCAGAAAGGCTGTCCTGATATGTCTGGGCCTGAGACTGGCTGCCTTGTGACCTTCATCAGATTATAGTACTTGGTCTTCCCCTCTGAAGAAGAAGGGGGAGAGGAAAGGAATAGACAAGTTATGTAAATTAATGTGTACAATATACTTGGATATTCATTTAATTTTCCACTGCTCTGTAGGACAGATAAACAGCTGCTTTTTTTCTGACTTAACCAGATCTAGAAGGTGCATGTCTGGCTCATTAGATAAATGATCTTACCTGTAGACCTCTAATATGCACTGTAAAGTGTCTTACAAATACTTGACCTTTTTTTTTTTTTTAATTCTTTAAAGCAATTTAGCTTTGATATTGCTGAGAAAGCAGCTCACGTGTGCCTTGCTCATCTCTTCACGTATCAAGATTTTGACATGGGAACGCTTGGATTGGCTTATGTTGGCTCTCCCAGACCTAACAGCCATGGTGGCATTTGTCCTAAAGGCAAGGCTTCTTTTTCTTCCATCCCAGTTGTAGGTTGAAAGCTAGTTTTTATTATTTGTGTTTAAACCTCTTCTCCAACATTTTCTTGTCTGGAGCTGGAAAAAAGGAGGGCGGGAAGGGTAAAAGTCACTAAGCTGTCTGGTGTGAACAAGCTGGCTAGAGCAAACCCTAGACTGAGGGCTGCTTTGTGTGGGTGCATGTTGCAGCAGTTCTGGAATGGCAGATGCTGTTGTCTTGGAAATTTCTTAAATTTTCCCCTTTACTGCAATACATGAGCTGTTTATGCTGTGCTTGAAAGATTCTCCACTCCAAAAACTGACAAGAGGCATGGTCTCACTGATGAGAACAATAAAGCTGTTTGTGTCCCCAAACAAGGGTTCCTCTCTCTCCTAAAAAACCCAGAAACTGAAGAAAAATGTTTGTCAATTTTTATATGTTAATTTCTCACTTCTGTAGCTTATTATAGCCAAATTGCAAAGAAGGACATCTATCTGAACAGTGGCTTAACCAGCACCAAGAACTACGGGAAGACCATCCTCACAAAGGTAGGAGAGTATCCTCCTCTGCAGGGCATGAAGGTTCAGTGTACGTGCCTGCGTGCTGCTGGTGTGTGCCATGGGATTCTGACAAGCTTCCATGCTTTCCCAGAAACAAGCTGCTGGCTTTCTGATTCGAGTCACATCCCTGGGGACAAGGATGTAGGTCACAAAATCAAAATCATAGTTTTTATTCTTGCTGACAAGGGGAATTGGGACTGAATGGAACTGAAGATTGAATTCACTACGAAACAGGAATGAGGAAACAGCTAGTGTATAATAGGAGCTGTTTTTGTCCAGGTATCAAAAGGATTTTGATATCTAAAGATGAATTTAAATTTATTTTGCCTAAAAAAACCCCCCAAAACAAACAACAAAAAACAACAACAAAACAAAAACCAAACCCTCAAAGAGAACAAGCAGTATTATACAACAAGTAGCTTTCCAGTAAGAATAACATTAATCTGCGGACTGAAATAGGAAAAAACTTTCATGTTTGCTGTTACATACAACTACAACATGCAGGTGGACAATTGTGTGCTCTTGGTCTGTTCCATTTGCAAGGTAAAGTGGTGCAGGCAAAGCAGGAGGTTTAGTTTGGGCCTTTCAATAAAATTCCTCTACCTGATTTTTGTGTGTGTCCTGAATAGGAAGAGCAGAAAACAGTGTAACAGACAGGGTTTATTAGTGCTAATCCTGAGCCTAATGTAAATTGATGTCTGGATTTTTTTTCATACTTGATGAGATGGTAAATACATAAAGGCCTGAATATGAGCCTTGTCTAGCTTGTAAAGATACCAGAACAGTGCCTGTGTTTGCATCTACTGAATCTTGCAGTTGGGTGTATTTCTCCTTTGCTGACTTCTGCTGACTTCTCAGCTGTGCTTTTCTGTAGCCTGATTATAAAGGGAATTCATAATTGATGCGTGGGCTAAAACTTGGCACAGAAGCTGTCAAGAAGCTAGGAGAAAAGACAGTGAAGCTTTGTGTGAGAGGGATGTTGACTAAGAGCTCTAGCCATTGCTGTGCTATTTGCTTTTGTTCAATCTCCAATCTGGAGTTCTGCCTTGGATTACAAAAGAGATTGAGTTTGCTGTCTTGCCAGTGGTGGTCACAAAGCTTGGGATGAGGCAGTGGGAGCATTATGGATTGGTTTCACAGAGAGAATGTTGCACAGTGTCCAACTGGATTTTGAAAGGCAAGAAAATATCTGCTTAAAACTCTTCCCCAAATTAAACACGATGAAGTACAGGAGTGAGCTCTGGGCAGCTCTCCTGTCTCTGACACTCACTTTATGCCTGGATGTGAACACTGGTGCTGCTTGTTGCAGTGCTTGGTCCTTTCTGTGCCTCCACAGCAGCAGAAACGGCAGTTAGCTCATCCAACTTGCTTCTCTCTGCTGAACTGCTCAGTCTCCTTGTTGTTAACTTTTATTTCTGGGCTAATTTTATTGGTGGCTGTCACCTTGTGAGCTTGACATGATCTGCTGGTGCAGGTGCTGCAGGGAGGCGCATAGTGCAGCCGCTTCGGGATCCTCAGCAGAGAGTCTTGTCTTACATAAGTGATGTTGGAAATCCATCCCTCTTGGGCCACATTTGTGGATGTCTTTCCTAGTAATCATACAATAGAAGAGCTTATTCAGCTCTCTTAATGTCATTATCCATTTAGAAGAAATAATTCTAGGGGCAAGGTATGCTAAACAAGAGATTGACTAATCATAGTAGCTGGTGTTTGTTTGGATTAGTTTTTGTTTCAACTTTTTATGCCTTCCAGCTATTTAAAAGCCAACTTTCGTGTTTGAAGTATTTGCATTGTATTGAAAACAAGATTGAATCAGTATTCTAGGGCAGCATTTTGCCTTTAACAGTGGTTTAGTATTAAACTTAGTCCTGGCTTGTGCCTTTGGAAATGGACTGTAATATTACTATTTCACTTGCCTTCAGTTCCCCAATTTAAAAAAAAAATGTTGATAAGGAAATCCCTTTCTATCTCAGTGTATCTTAGAATTGGTCATGTCCTAGAAGTAGCTGGGATCTGTCTTACACTGCTTGGACTGGTTTTTTTCAACATTGGTTTTTTTTTCATTTTCAAAAAAGGAGGCTGACCTGGTTACGACGCATGAACTGGGACATAACTTTGGAGCAGAGCATGATCCCGATAGTCTGCCAGAATGTGCCCCCACTGAAGACCAGGGAGGAAAATATGTTATGTATCCAATTGCTGTCAGTGGAGATCATGAAAACAACAAGGTATAGTTGCATAGTTTTGCTTCCACGTAAAAGTTTCTGCCGTGGTCAATGACCCTTTGCATGGAAAGTCTATTTAGTTAATGATTCCTGTAGCTTGAAACCGTCAGGAATGTAATGGGTTAGTGATAAGAAGAAAACATACTTGTGTGCTGTTGGGTTCTCTGCAAGATAAGTTCATCTTTGGATTCTGAGTTTCACTGGGGTTCATAGCATGTCCAAGTGCCTTTTCATTAGTTGTTTGTAATTAGCTGTGGACAAATGCTCTTAAAAGCAGGACCTTCAGTACCAAATAGTGTTTGGATGGTCTGCAACCTGTCTTGTTGGAGAAAGGCTGCCAGGTGTCACAGCCATGGTGCTTGCCAGTCTCAGAAGCTTGGCGCTGGCATTGCAGACTTGGCATTGTGCCTGTTCTGCAGGTGACAAACCAAGATTATTGAGGGAATGATTAGTCTGCAGTCTGGTCTGACTTGTGGTTCACACTTAGCCCTGCTGCTGAGAGCCAGCCGTGACTCTCTCTGTTCCTACAACTTTACATCCCTTGCTGGGGATGGTTGCTGGTGCTTCTGAAGCTGTGGAAGAGCTGGAGTTGGCTCTGGGAGCCTGAGCCAGACTGCTTACGGGTGTCCCTGCATTGTAATGTAGCAGTGTCCTTTATGGACCAAACCTTTGCTTTCCTATCTTAAAATGTTTCCATGTACAAAAACTGGTGGTGTAGAAGGAATAACTGCTTTCTGAGACACCAGAATTTGGAGGTGTAAGGAGGCTGAAGCTGTCTTAGGTGCCACATTGACAGAAAGGTACACTCCTCAGTGCTGCTCTTTCCCCTTGTGACTCTCTAGATGTTCTCCAGCTGCAGCAAAAAATCCATCCACAGGACCATAGAGATCAAGGCACAGGAGTGCTTCAAAGAGCGCAACAACAAAGTGTGCGGGAACTCCAGGGTGGATGAAGGGGAGGAATGTGATCCTGGCCTCTTGTACCAACTGGCTGATCCCTGCTGCTCTGCAGACTGTAAACTGAAAGATGGTGCAAAATGCAGGTAAGGGGAAATCAGCTGCAACTTCTCTGAACAAAGGAGAGAACGATGGGCTGGGCTGAAAGCTCCTAAAGCCACCTGCGGTGTCACAGACCTGTTTCCTGGCTTAAGGGTAAATGTGCAAGCTGAAGACAGTCAAGGATTTCAGAAAAGGCTGCTGTGTGCCTGCATGTTTTTATAGCATTCACTTTTTCTGAGCAGTGTCAAGAGCTGCAGGCTTGAAGATTATTGTTGTTGTTGTTATTACTATTATTATTAAGCAAACTTGGGCAATCAAAAATTAATATTAAAAATTTACTTTGCAAACTTCCTGTGCAAATGCAATTTTTGCTTGTATTGTGAGCTGGCTTTAAACTGGAATAACATACTGGTATTTTAAAGACTGATGCAAAATGTGTTTGAGCATTCAGCAGAGTGACTGCACTAAATGAGTCCTCTTTCAGTTCTTGCTCTTTAGGATGTTTGCGGCCCTGTTGCAATGCGATGTCCAATCTGTTTTTTTCAAAGTTCAGCTCTGCACCACGCACCAGTAGAGACCTCATGCAACTCCTGTTGTTTAGCAAGAAATTCCCTCAACTTTAACAACTGTGTTTGTACTAAGGGCCTTCTTGAGTTAGGTGCACAACAAAGAATAAAGAGAGTGCAGAGTAGAGAGTAGTAAACCTTCAGGACAAATGGGGGAAAAATACAGTGGAAGATCTTGTCTAAAGTTGCACAGCAAGTGACCAGAGGATCCAGGTGCCTTGAATAAATACAAGGAGCCCTGTGTTGTCTCTCAATATGTTGTGCTTTCTACATCCTTTTACCTTTGGTAAATGGAGAGTGAGTGGGTGTGTAGAAAGGTGGTCGTGGGAGGGAGTGGAGAGGGCAAGGGTTTTGAATCGGTGAGTCAGTTTCCAAGGAGCTTTTTTCCTGCCCACCCCCACGCCCCCCTCAAACATCCTTTTTCTCTGGCTTTGTCATGCTCATACTTCTTTTAAAAAAGAAATTGCTTAGTATTTCTTCCTTTCATTTTGATCTTTCCACAGTGATCGGAACAGTCCCTGCTGTAAAGGCTGCCAGTTTGAAAGTGCACAGAAGAAATGCCAAGAAGCCATAAATGCCACTTGTAAAGGAGAATCTTTTTGCACTGGTAGGAGGTGGTTCTGTCCCCTTTATGTCAGCTGTCCAAGTGCTTCAGGCTCAGTGTCCTGTTCCATCTGCTTTCAAACTAGTGCCATTTATTCATCCGGTACATGTAATTGTAGAGACCAGTTAAGCATCACGAAATTGGCCTATAATGAGTTCTATTGTAGTTCAGGAGTCACTTGGTGATTTACTGCCCCGAAGAACATGAAAAATGTTGATTTTTTTTTTTCTTTTATTTTCTTTTCTTTATTTTTTTTTTTTATTCTTTGTTTCTTTCCCTTAAAAAAAGAAAAATCAAAACAGTGTGTCACTGGGAAGGGACAAGAATGAGCTGAATCTTGCCATAGAAAGGGTGGAATTACTGCAACTCTGCTTCACTTCCCCACTTGTTTACTTCCTCCTCATAATCATTCCTGGA
Organism: Antrostomus carolinensis; assembly: GCF_000700745.2. Lineage (NCBI taxonomy): Eukaryota > Metazoa > Chordata > Aves > Caprimulgiformes > Caprimulgidae > Antrostomus > Antrostomus carolinensis. The sequence continues at coordinate 27,505 of NW_010305882.1, forward strand.
GGCAAGGAGTCAAGTCAGAGCTGCTGCTGCTGCTTTGCTCCCTCCCGGGTCTGCTACCTACTGCTTGGTTGCCAGAGTGCCACAATGCCCGAGTTGTTGAAAGCCTCCAGAGCTTCTGCTGCCTCTCAGAGGAGCTGGCAGGCAGCCTGCAGATGAAAGCCAAGAACAAGCTGTTGGTGTTGCCCTGGGATGAGTCTGGATTTCCTTTATTGTCCTTTTTATTTCTGCACTTAGGTGCTCTGCCCTTTGCTCTAACGCAGTCCTCCCACCCTGTCAACCCCTGTCTGTAGGGAACAGCAGCGAGTGCCCCCCGCCAGGGAACGCTCCAGATGACACAGTCTGTGTGGACATGGGGAAGTGCAAGGATGGCGAGTGTGTCCCTTTCTGCGAGAGGGAGAAGAACCTACGGTCCTGTGCATGCAATGGTGGGTGACATGGGACTGAACTGAACTGTGTGCTTCAGCTCTGCTCCTCAGAGACAGCTGCCTTCCCTGTGGGGTTGCCTGTTGGAGGGCTGAGTTTATGGTTTCTGAAGAAGTTTAAACATTGTTTTTTCAGGGCTAGTGTTTTCTGTTTGGAAAAATAATGTAAATCTCTTGTCATCTGCTCTGGGTTTGAAGACATTAGGATGAGACTTAGAATCATAGAATCATTTTGGATGGAAAAGACCTTTAAGATCATAAGAGTCCAACCATAAACCTAACACTGCTGAGTCCACCACTAAACCATGTCCCTAAGCACCACATCTACACGTCTTTTAAATACCTCCAGAGATGGTGACTCAACCACTTCCCTGGGCAGCCTGTTCCAGTGCCTGACAGCTCTTTCAGTGAAGAAATTCTTCCTAATAACCAACCTAAACCTCCCCTAGTGCAACTTGAGGCCATTTGCTCTTGTCCTATTGCTTGTTACTTGGGAGAGGAGACAGACACCCACCTCACTACAGCCTCTTTTCAGGTAGTTGTAGAGAGCGATAAGGTCTCCCCTCAGCCTCCTTTTCTCCAGGCTAAACAACCCCAGTTCCCTCAGCTGCTCCTCATCAGACCTGTGCTCTAGACCCCTCACCAGCTTCATTGCCCTTCTCTGGACACACTCCAGCAACTCAATGTCCTTCTTGTAGTGAGGGGCCCAGAACTGGACACAGTATTTGAAATGTGGCCTTGCCAGTGTACAGGGGGACAATTACTTCCCTGGTCCTGCTGGCCACACCATTTCTGATACAAGTCAGGATAGTCTTGGCCACCTGGGCACACTGCCTGTGCCCAGGCAGTTACGGCCTGGCACTGCAGTTAAAGGAGATGGCACTCTCCCACCCTCCACTTCCTCTGCCAGAGGCAGACAGGAGGGAAAAGTCTGACTGTTCTCTGATTGTAAGGAGATCCCAACCAACCTCTGAACCTGGCATCTGGCAGAGGGGTGGTAGCCTGCAACAAGTGGCTGAAGAAAGATTCCAAAGAGGTTAAAGTGCCTTGAGAACACAGGATCCTTGAGTCCAGTCTCTTGCTACTGCTGGCCTGCCTGTCATACTGCTGTCAATAAGCTTTGCTGTTCACCTGCTCTCCATCTCGGCTCTTAAATCTGGTAAAGCAGCTGGGAGCAGGTGGAAAGCTTCACCGGGGCAGTCCAGGGAAGTGCTGAGAGTCCCACCATTTGAGATGGAGGGCATCGCCAAGGAGAAGGGTGCCTAAAGGACCCAAAGTCCAAGAAATATTTAAATCTGTGTCTTGCACATCTTTGGAACCTCTTCACCTGCCTGTTGATTCCTGCAGTGTTGGAGTATTAACTTGGGGAGCTTGGTCCTGCTGTGTCCCCTAATAGGTTGCATAGAGTATCTGGTTGAGTTTCAGGCTTGGTCATCAGAGTAACTGAAACTGGGCAACTTACACGGTCCTGCCTTCCCCCTTCCGCAAGGGGAAGCTGGGCAAGAACACAGTCAGCCAGGGGATGACATGGGGTTATGGGTTGCAGGTGACTCTTGGTGCTTCCAAGGAATGAGTTTGTTGCTTTATTACAGAGACAGATAATTCCTGCAAGGTGTGCTGCCGGGACAAGCAGGACAGGTGCGTCCCGTACGTCGATGCCAACGACCAGTTCCTGTTCCTGCGCAAGGGGAAGCCTTGCACCGTGGGCTTCTGCGATACAAACGTAAGTGTCAGCGCGCTGCACTCTGCTTCTGTGGCTGCGTGTTTCAGTCTGTGGTGAGAGCTGTGCTGGTGAAGAGAATCATA